>NC_045444.1:66196842-66281092 GCF_002776525.5 Piliocolobus tephrosceles | reverse complement strand
CTGTAGTCCCAGCTACTCGGGAGGCTGAGGCAGGAGAATGGCCTAAATCTGGGAGGCGGAGCTTGCAGTGAGCTGAGTTCCGGCCACTGCACTCCAACCCCGGGCGACAGAGCGAGACTCCGTCTCAAAGAAAGAAAATAATAATAATAATAATAATAATAATAATAATAATAAGCATACAATCTCCCCAATTAATTTCATATCCAGTTTCAGTGCTGACACCATTTTTACGAAATGTTTTCACACATGTGAATAAGCACAAATGGAAATTCTGTGTAAGCTGGTTAGAAAATACAAAATTCTATTGAAAAATGACTCTTGAAGGAGAACTATCCCTGAGTTTTGTTCACATTTGTCCTCAGTGACCTTTGAAAAGCAAACAAAAAAAGAGGGTGAGGCTGGAAGACCCTGTGGATTAATGAGGAATCAAACTATTTCCTCCTTTCACTAGGGAAAATTCATTCAGTTGTCTCAAAAAATAAATTATTTTGACTCATTTTTGTTTCACCTTAGCATGGATAATCACTTTGACATCATAGAGGAAAGGACAGCTAGCCATCCTCAAAGGTGGCTAATTATCCTCACAGGCTTACTCTGTGGAGATGATTTTTTTTTTTAAACCTGGACATTATGCTACAGTGAAATAGTCACCAGTTAAGTGCATACCACAGCAATCCATCATCATCATCTTAGGTCTAGTAGAATCACATCATGTCACATCTTATTAGGACCCAGGTTGTTATAATCTGGGCCAGACAGATTCCTGAAAACTGTCAGTCATGTTGCAAGAGTCAGAGATAATTCTGTTTATCAACATTAATCTTATATGCTCCAACAAAGGCATTATAAGAGTATTCTACAGAAATATTTTTAGCTCTCCTATTAAGAATATTCTATGTTGATGTAAAGAAAAGAGCCATGGAAAAAAATTAAATGGGTTTGTTTGTGAAAGGATCTACCAGCACTTCACGTTTAATCAGGGAAAGTATGACAATAGCTTCCAGTATTAGAAAGATCATAACCTGAAGTATACTCCAAACTTGCTATAATTTTTCCTTAGATAATGACTACTGATTATCTTTCCAGGACTGGATCATCCAGCTAAATTCTCTCTGTTTGAAGCAAAATAATATGTTATTTTAAAGCCTAGGAGGCTTGAGGATTCTAGAAGATGGAAATCTAAAGGGTTCAAACATAGTGTCAAATATGATCATTTAAAATTTCCCCCCTAGTGCTCAATCTCACAGTATATATCCAAAAAAACCCAAATTGTCTTACCAAGAGGACACATGCACTTGTATGTTCATCACAGCACTATTCACAAGAGCAAAGACATGGAATCCACCAAAGTGCCCATTAACGTAGATTGGATAAAGAAATTAGTGCATATGGGATTAATGGGGTATACTCATCAGGTTTAAGATTAAGGAAGCTGGTGTTCCAGAAGAAGAAAAAAGTTCAATTTGTCAGCTGTTAGCACAAAAATATGGGAATATTTGGACTTTTGAGGGAAAGAAAAACCTATGTTTCAAGGATTTCTAAGAAATGTTATTGAAGTCAGTTTAAAATCAACAAACTATATAAATATTGAGCATTTTTACAGCAAAAGCCAAATAAGGCAGTTCTTATCAGATTTTTTTCTTACTGCAGTAAAGCAACTAACTGAACGTTGTATTGTATTTCAATAATACTCCATATTTAATATTCAAAACAATAAAATAACTTTTTTATTTTAAATGTAAGGCTCCTTCAGGGAGAAACACTTGCTAGATAGCTAGGTTGAATTCACACAGTCAAACTTCTCACGGTAGAAGCCAAAGATATCTATAAAGATGTTGCTAAACTCTGGGAGGAAATGCCCCTTCTAAAATTGTATAGTCGAGCGGACCGAGAAGTGATCAATGTCCAGAGTTGACTGTGCGAGGGCAACATGTTGGTGAGAACTTGAAAAGTGGCTATTTCACATGGAAATTTTTTGTAAGTGAAAAATACACATCAGATTTCAAAGACTTCATACATCATAAATAATTATTTGTATTGATTACATGCTTAAATAATTTTGTATATATTGAGTTAAATACAATATATTAAAATTAACTTCATTTGTTTTTATTTGAATTTTTAAATGGGGCTGCTAGAAAATTTTAAATTACATTGCGTGGCTGGCATAGTTCTAAGAGATAGTGCTGGTCTAGATCTTTGAATCAACAATATAGCTAAAGAGAAATTACATAAGAGAAAGTGTCCACTCACTTCCAGGAAGCCCTAATACCAGAGGAATGGGCCTGGAACTACTGATGTCCCTCTTATATAAGGTATATTATATACAACAGCCAGAATTGGTTCTTTCTTCCATGCCTCCATTATCTCTCAATAACTTCATTCCTACATCCATTAATGAAGCCACATCTTCTAGCAATGCAACTTGGCCAGGAGTAAAGAGTATAGGCTATAATAAGGTGCAAACTGGGATATCCTTGGTGATAGGTAAGGGCAAAGCCAGGAAAGCTCTAGGATACCCAGTGTCCATAAGGGACTGAAACTTTCTCTTTTTTTATGACTTCAACTTTTATTTTAGAAGCATGTTTGTCACCACCTGGGTATATTATATGATGTTTGAGTTTGGGGCACAATTGAACCCAACACCCAGGCACCGAACATGGTACCCAACTACCCAATAGTTAGTTTTAGTTTTTCAACCCTTGAACCTCTCGCCCCATCCTCTAGTAGTCACCAGGGCCTATTGTTGCCCTCTTTATGTTCATGTTTACCCAATGTTTTGCTGCCATGTGTAAGTGATAATATGCAGCATTTGGTTTTCTGTTCCTGTATTAATTCACTTAGGATAATGGCCCCCAGCTGCATCTATTTTGCTGCAAAGAACATAACTTTATTCTTTTTTATGACTGTGTAGTATTCCTTGGTGTATAGGCACATTTTCTTTATCCAATCTACATTAATGGGCACTTAGGTTGATCTCATGTCTTTGCTCTTGTGAATAGTGCTGCAATGAACTTACAAGTGCATATGTCTTTTTGGTAGGATATATATATATTTTTTTTGTATATATACTCAGTAAGGGATTGCTGAGCCAAATAGTAGTTCCATTTTTAAGTTTTCTGAGAAATCTCCCAACTGCTTTTCACAGTGGCTGAACTAAATTACATTTCCACCACAATGTATGAGTTCCCTTTTCTCCATAGCTTCACCAGCATCTGTTGTTTTCTAACCTTCTAATAACAGCCATTTTGACTAGGATGAGATATTATCACACATTGTGGTTTTGATTTGCAGTTTTCTGATAATTAATGATGTGGAGCATTGGTTCATATTTTTGGCCACTTGTATGTCTCCTGAGAAATGTCTGTTCACGTATTTTGCCCTTTTTTAATGAAGTTATTTGCTTTTGGCTTGTTTAATTGTTTAAGATTCTTATAGATTCTGGATATTAGACCTTTGTTGGATGGATAGTTTGTAAATATTTTCCCCCATCCTCTATGCTGTCCGTTTATTCTGCTGACAATTTATTTGGCAGTGCAGAAGTTCTTCAGTTTAATTAGGTTTCATTAGTCAAATTTTTTTGGAATTGTTTTTGAGGACTTAATCATAACTTCTTTCCCCAGACTGATGTCCAGAATGGTGCTTTCTAGTTTACCTTCTAGGATTCTTACAGTTTGAGGTCTTGCATTTAAATATTTCATCCCTCTTGAGTAAGTTTCTGCATGTCGTGGAAGGTCCAGTTTCATTCTCCAGCATATGGACAGCCAGCAATCCCAGCTCTATTTATTGAATAGGGAGTCCTTTCCTTATTGCTCATTTTTGTCAACTTTGTAAAAAAGCAGATGGCTGTAGGTATGCAGTTTTATTTCTGGGTTCTCTAGTCTCTTCCATTGAGACTGAAATTTTCTTCTTACATAGTATTCAGAAATACGTCACTTACTTGTATTAAAAAAAAATGGGTAATCAAAGAAAAAGAACCCATTTCCCCACGTCAAAGGAGAGTTAGTAAAAAAATTTATAAAATAAAAATTTCACTAGGGACTGTGTAGATTAACTTTTGTTCTAGTATGTAGTCTGAAAAAGAAAGTCTGGCAGTAAATGGCATGTTAACCTTGACTATATCGTTTCTAGTTCAAGAAACCTATGGAAAGATTTTACAGCATAAAGAAGAAAACTAATCTACTTAAGATTTGGGAGAAATGCACACCTGTGAACACAGAAGAAAATGCAATTTCATCTGGTTTTATAGACTCTATGAAATAAGAGATGAACTGACATGACAAGAAAGAATACTAGCTAAGACAAAAATGGAGCAGGCAGATATATGAAAATAATTCGGAGAGTAAAATAAAAAATCTATATTGAAGGCAACTGAGTGCAGAGTCAACACTAAAGTGAGACAGAAACATGATTTAGAATATTGGTTCTCAAATTCTTGTCAACAAGCCAACTGCATAAAAATCACATGGACTGATTCAAATACACAAATATAGGAAACTCCCTTTGCAGAGTCTAATTCAGTTTATATAATTCATCCTGAAAACGTATGTTATAAAATGTCCTCTAGGTGATTCTAATGTGCATTTACATGTAGAAATGGTTGATGCAGAGAACCAGAAGCCATATGCCAATGGAGAGGAAAGGATAAAGATATAAAGGAAAATGCCAAATATAGGAGGAAGCAGAGAATGGAGACACAAATTAGCAATAAGTTTCTATGGGAGAGAAACAAACAAGGGAGTAGAAATATTTTCAGAACTTTAAAAATAGAAAGATAGGCAGATATCTGCAACCTGGAATAGATTTATGGAATTCTGTGGAAAATGAGTAAAGAGGCATTACTGGACTTATTTTGGTGAAATTCTTGATTGTCAAAAATAGAGAAAAAATCATACAAATATCCAAAGAAAGAAATGTTACTTGGGGTTAATTTCAAAGAATAAAAAATCAGCCTTTTTCCAACATCTTGTCTGAAACTAACTTGTAGCGGGCAATGAAATATTGTATAGAAAATTTGATTAAAATAGTCTTTAAGAATTAAAGATCCTTTAAAGAATTAGTTGACCTTTGATTTATGTGCAAAGGAGACAAATATATTACAGGTATTCAGAGGCATAAAAAAATTAGTCAACTAGAATTTTTTTCATGGATAGGTAGAAAACTCAATGATTTAGTAAAACACCTTGAAATTTTTTTAATTCAAAAATTGGTAAATCAGAAAAATAATAAAAGAAAATGAATAATACCAGATTAAGGTCCATGATAAATCTACAATGATTAAAACCATGTGATATTTTAATAAGAAAAGACAGATTGTCCTAGAAACAAAACAGAAAGCAGAAGCAAGCCGAAGTATACATTTTTAAAAATATATGTATATTTTCAAAGAATATTTAATGAAAAAGAAACCATTTGTAAATGTATCAGTGTGTAGAGAAAAAATATATGAGGTGAATTCAATGAAAAAATTATGTTACATGGTTGGAGATTTTTATTATATTTAATATTACTTCAAAATTTGCTAATGAAAAGCTTGCAAGAGATATTACCTGATGAAAATAACAATAAATATAATCAAAATTATGGTCCTTAAAAGTATTTCCTGACATTGTAAAGACCTTGTGAAATATTATTTGGTTTGTAACACAAAGGTCACTGTGTATACTCCACACATCCAGACAGAAAATCAATAAGGAAACAGTGGACTTGAATAACATTATAGACCAAATGAACCTAACAGATATATACAGAACACATGACCTAACAGCACCAGAACGTACATTCTTCTCAAGCGCACATGAAAAGTTCTCTAGAATAGATCACACGTTAGGTCACCAAAGAAGTTTTAGCAAATTTAAGAAGATTAAAATCATACCAAGTAGCTTTTCCAACCACAAGTGAATGAAACAAGAAATCAAAAGCAGAAGGAAAACTGAAAAATTCATACATATGTGAAAATTAAACAGCATTTCTGAACAACTAATGGATGAAGAATAAATAAACAGAGAAATTAGGAAATAGTCTAAGCCAAAGAAAAGACAGCATTTCAAAACTTATGGGAGGCAACAAAAGCAGTAATAAGAGGGAAGTTTATAGCAATAAATGCCAATATGAGAAAAACTGAAAATAAAAATACTATCTTTATAACTCAAGAACTTAGAGAAAGATGAAAAAAATATGCCCAAAGTTGGCTGAAGAAAGGAAATAATAAATATTAGAGCAGAAATAAATAAAGTAGATAATAGAAAAACAATTGAAAAATTCAACAAAACTAAGAGTTGGTTCACGAAAAGATAAAATTGACAACACTTTAGATACATTAAGAAAAAAAAGAAAACTAGAAAAGTAAAATCAGAAATGAAAGAGGGAACATTACAATGGATACTGCAGAAATAATAAAGGTCATAAGGGCTTTATTGCTATGCAATAAAGAAGTGATATCAGCAGGACTTAGGACTTTTAACTGTTTGTCTCCCTGAAGAAACATCAATTTGAACTATGACACATGAAAATATCTTTACAAGAGTTAGAGAATTCAGGTGAGAGATTATATAACTTGAGTTTACCACATAAATAAGAAAAGATACATTGAAAAGGATAGGAAGGACAGTTTCACCTTGTTCATATAATCTTCCCTCCAAACTCAGGCTGCATAGTATGGAGAGAGATACCCTGCATGTGAGAGAAGAAGAATGAAGTGTGCACCTGTCTTTGCCCCAGATACCAGCACCAGGCATATCCCAGTGAAATCTGGCACCAAGCCAACCCCCCAACACCCCCAGGCTCCAAGACTCATCCTCCAGACTCAAGCTCCAGGCCTACCTCAGCCTCCAAGCCTGCCCCATTACCAGTCTGGCATCTGCCAACCTAGTTTCCAGGCCCATCCGAGTGTTAGGAGGACCCTGTAGTTCCAGGCTTCAGGACTGCTTCTGTGCACCCAAGCTCTAGGCCTGCCTCAGAGCCAGGCCAGTCCCCATGGCTTTCAGCCAGCCCCAGGCTCCAGGCTAATTCCAGTTGACCCAGAGTTCAGAACCATCCTGCAGGTCAGAATTCAGGCCCATCTTACACAAAAATCAACTCAAAATACATTACGGACTTAAAAATAAAACTTGAAACTACAAAACTCCTAGAAAAAAAGTTAAAGGAAAATCTTCATGTCGTCGGTCTTAGCAATGATGTATTAGATATGCCACCAAAATATAGGTAACAAAAGCAAAAATAGAGAAGTGGGGTTGCATCAAACTAAGAAGCTTCTGCACAACAGAGTGAAGAGACAACCTACAGAATGGGAGAAAATATTTGCCAGCCACACATCTGATAACACATTTACATCCAAATAGATAAGTAGTTTCTATATCTATATAGCAAAAAATAAAATAATGTGACTTAAAATGGGAAAATGACATGAATTGATGTCTCTTCAGAGAAAACATACAAATGACCAACAGCTATACAAAAAGATGCTCAATATCCCTGATCATCAGGGACATGCAAATTAAAACTACAGTGAAATATCACTTCACACCTGTTAGAAAAATCATTTCATTTTTTTGAAAAGTGTTGCTTAGGATGTGGAAAAAAGGGAACACTTGTACACTGTTGAAGTAAATATAAAATGGTGAAGCTGTTATGGAAGACGGTTTGGAGGTTACTCTAAAAGTGAAAAATAGGTTGGTTTGTTTTTCAAGATGGTGGATTAGAAGCCTTTAGCATGCCTCTGCCACTTGAAAATAGTGAGATAGTGCATAAAGATCAACTCTGTGAGCTTTATTTCAAGAAGGAAAACTGGAATCTACCAGAATTGGGAAGGACACCTCAGATCGCAGGGAGGAGAATGCCAGCAAATAGCCTGTGTGACAGTGTCTAGCTGATGAAAGTGAGTGAAGCCCCAGTATGTCAGAGAGGAAGACAACCTTCCTCTGTGACTCACCTTTCCACTGGGGATCCAAGTAACCCAGGCTGAGGGAGAGCACTTTATTTCTCCAAGCCCTGGAGCTAACTTCAGGAGAGGCTTGGAGATGCTGTGAGAGAAAGACACTGGGAAAAGCTGCAGACATCTTCCCACATCTGGGACTGAAAGCAGGACATCACTTTTAATCTGGGTGCATACAAAGTCACTCATTCTTTAGCAACCTGGTAGCATGGCCACACAAGCATTTTAGTCTCAGGCCAGAGATTGCAGTGCCATCTTTAGAGTGGGCTAGGGGCCTCCACAACCAGAACTGGAGAAAGTGCCTCAACAGTAGTCATGGGAATTGTGCTCTCCCTCATCACAAGCCTGGGGTGTGAAGAGAACTGCTACAGGTGAAGTTTCCAGGACCAGATTTATGTCCGGAAATTAGCCTGCATGTGCCATTGCTCGGTGTCCCAGCCTGCCCTGCTAACATTACGGTACAGCAGGGCCTTCTCCATTCTACTCTTAAGCAGATTTCTAGGCATTTGGAGCACCAATTCTCCTTGTTCAGCTGCCTAAGCTGCCTTACCCTTCCTGGGCCTAGATTGTGGTGCAGTGGGACTCTCTCTGCTCTGCACACATGCAGATCTCCAGGTATCTGGAACACCCACTCTCCTGGTTTAGGAGCTTAGGTTTTCCTCCAAATGCATGGAGAAAACTTGAGGCTAAGGAGGGTTCCCAGATGCATGCCTAGACATACCTCTGGGCACTTGGTGGCCACCTACTGAATTCTCCCTCTAGTGCTGGTGCTTGTGCCTATTATCAGAGAACCTGTAGGCAGATCTGCCTAATCTAGCCTAATCCACCTCAGCCCCTCCCCCTCAGGGTTGAGCAGGGAGCTCAGATGACTGTGCATGCCACAGACCAGCACATTGCGTAAGGCACCAGAGAGCTACTGCCAGTAAACAAGGATAAAGTATATACCCAGCCACATTGGCCACAGCAAGTTCTTACCTATAAACATCTACTGGCTCGTAGGTCAAACTGCAAAGACCAGTAAAAAACCTGCCAATATTAGTGCATAGGGCTATAGAAGCAAAGCCCAAAGACCCTACCCAGCATTCTCTATGGCCATAACCCCTAGGAAAGGGCGGAGGGAAGAGAAAGGGAAAGAAAAAAATTGTAAGAAAAGAAAGAAAAAGAAAAAAATCCAACCTGTAAGAAAATAATTACTAAAATTAGAAGCACCACTATTTTCAGATTAGAAAAAAACTAGCACAAGAATTTGGGCACCATGAAAAAATCTGAATGAACTGATAGCACCAAAGAATCACGCTAGCTCTCTAGCAGTGGTCCCTAACCAAAATTGAAAATCAGAATTGACTGACAAAGAATTCAAAGCATGATTTGCAAGGAAGATCAAAGAGATCCAAGACAAGGTTGAAAATCAACACAAAAAAACTTCTAAAGTAATATAGGAAGTGAAGGAAGAGCTAAGCATCCTAAAAAGAAATCAGTCACAGCTTCTGGAATTGAAAATTTCACTTAAGGAACTTCAAAATATAATTGAAAGCTTTAGTAATAGGTTGAACTAAGCAGAAGAAAGAATTTCAGAGCTTTAAGAACAGGCTTTTGAACTAACATGGTCAGACAAAAATAAAGAAAAAACAATTTTAATGCTCAGTCTTTGAGAAATATGAGATTATATAAAGTGACCAACATGAATTATTGGCATTCCTGAGAAAAGAGGAGAAAAAGTAAACAACCTGGAAAATATACTTGAGGAAATAATTCAAGAAAATTTTCCTAATATTCTTAGGAAGGTTGACATCTAGTTACAAAAAATCCAGAGAATGCATTGAAATACTATATAAAATGAACATCACTAAGGCATATCATCACCAGATTATTCAAGGTCAATGCTAAAGAAAAAAATCTTAAAAGGCAGCTGGAGAAAAAGGTCAGTTCACGTACAAAGGGAACCTCATCAGGCTAATAATGGACTTCTTGGCAGAAATCTTACAAGCTAGGAGAGACTAGGGCCCTATTTTCAGGATACTTAAAGAAAAGAAATGCTAATGAATAATTTCATATTCCACCAGACCAAGCTTCATAAGCAAAGTAGAAATAAAAGCTTTTCCAGAAAAGCAGTGCTGAAGAAATGTGTTACCACCTGATCAGTCTTATGAGAGATCCTTAAGAGAGTTCTAAATACGGAAACAAAAGAACAGTATCTTCTACCACAAAAACATACTTAAATACATGGCCCACAAATCCTATAAAGCAACCACACAGTAGAAACTGCAAAGCAACAAGTTAATAACTTTGCAATAGTATTAAAACTTTACATGTCAATATTAATCTTGAATGTGAGTGGTCTAAATACCCCACATAAAAGACACAGAGTGAGAAGTTGGACAAAAAATAATATGCATCTGTCTGCTATCTTCAAGAAACCCATCTCATACATAATGACACTCATACGCTAAAAGTAAAGTGTTGGAGAATGATCTTCCATGCAAACAGAAAACAAAAACAAGTAGCTGTCCCTATTCTCATATAAGATAAAACAGATTTTAAACCATCAACCTCAAAAAAGGAACAAAGAGGCTGGGTGTGGTGACTCACACCTCTAATCCCATCACTTTGGGAGGTCGAGGTGGGTGGATCACCAGATCAGAGATTCGAGACCAGCCTGGCCAATATAGTGACACCTTGTCTCTACTACAAATATAAAAATTAGCTGCACATGGTGGTGCATGTCTGTAGTCCCAGCTACTCGGGAGGCTGAGGCAGGAGAATTACTTGAACCAGGGAGTCAGAGGCTGTAGTAAGCCAAGATCGTGCCAAGGCACTCCAGCCTGGGCAACAGAGACTCCGTCTCAAAAAAGAAAGAAAGAAAAAAAGAACAAAGAAGGGCATTGCATAATGATAAAAGGTTCAATTCAACAAGACACTTTAACTTTTTGTTGTACATATGTCCTAAATATATATCCACTCAACATTAGAGCACCCGGATTCAAAAAACAAGTAATTCTAGATATATAAGAAGATTTAGACAGCTACATAATAATACTAGGGGACCTCAGCACAACACTGACAGCATGAGACAGATCATCAAGGCAGAAAAGTAACAAAGAAATTCTGAACATAAATGTGATACTTGACAGACTGCCACTGACAGACATCTACAAAATATTCCACCCATAAACCACAGAATACATGTTCTTCTCATCTACACAAGGAACATACTCCAGTATGGACTACATGCTCAGCCATAAAGCAAGTCTCATTAATTCAAAAAAATCAAAATCATACCAACCAAACTCTCAGAACACAATGGAATAAACATATAAAGCAATGCCAAAGAAGATCTCTCAGTACCATACAATTACAAGGAAATAACTTATACCTGAATGACTTTGAGTAAACAATGATTTTAAGGCAGAAATAAAGAAATTATTTGAAATAATGAAAACAGAGACACAATGTACCAAAACTTCTGGGATGCAGCAAAAACAGTATTAAGAGGAAATTTTATAGTGGGAAACACTTACTACAAAGAATTAGAAAGGTCTCAAACTAACAATCTAATATCACACATAGAGGAACCAGAAAAACAAAAACAAAGTAACTCCAAAGCTGGCGGAAGAAAAGAAATAACTAAAATCAGAGTAGAACAGGATGAAATTGAGATGCAAAAAAACTATAAAAAGAATCAACAAAACCAAAAGTAGGTTGTTTAAAAGGACAGACAACACTGATAGAGTCCTAACTAGATTAACAAAGAAAATACGAAAGAAGATCCAGATAAGCACAATGAGAAATGATAAAGGTGACATCACAACTGATCTCACAAATATCCAAACCCCCCTCAGAGATTATTATGAGCACCTTTACACCCACAAACTAGAAATTTTATAGATAATAAATGAATTCTTGGAAACACACAATCTTCCAAGATTGCAACGGTAAGAAATTGAAACCTTAAACAGACCAACACCAAGTTCCAAAATTGAAGCAGTAATAAAGAACCTACCAACCAAAAACAGCCCCAGACCAGATGGATTCACAGCTGAATTCTACCAGGCATGCAAAGTAGAGCTAGTACGAATTCAACTGAAACTATTCTAAAAAATCAAGGAGGAGGAACTCCTTCCTAACTCATTCTACAAAGCCAGCATCAGCCTGATGCCAAAACCTGGCAAAGACACAACAAAAAAGAAAACTACGGACCAGTATGCCTGATGAACACAGATGCAAAATCCTCAACAAAATACTAGCAAAGTGAATCCAGCAGCAAATCAAAAAGGTAATTCAAGTGATCAAGTAGGCTCCATTACTGGGATGTGAGAGGGGTTGTTCAACATACATAAACCAGTAAGTGTGATTCACCACATAAACAGAATTAAAAACAAAAACCATACGATTATCCCAATAAATGCTAAAAACCTTTTTATAAAATCCAACATCCATTCATAATAAAAATCCTCAAGAAACTAGTTATCAAAGGAACAAACCTCAAAATAATAAGAGCCATCTATGACAAACCCACAGCCAATATCATACTGAATGTCCCCAAATAGGAAGCATTCCTTTGAGAACTGGAAAAAAGGCAAGGATACCTACTCTCACTACTCCTATTCAACATAGTACTGAAAGTGCTAGGCAAAGCAATCAGGCAAGAGAAAGAAACAAAAGACATCCACATATTAAAAGAAGAAGCCAAACTATCTGTCTTCATGGACAATATGATTCTATACTGAGAAAACCCTAAAGATCTGCCATAAAGCTCCTGGAACTGAAAAATGACAGCAGTAAATTTTCAGGACACAAAATCAATATACAAAAATTAGTAGTATTTCTCTATACCAATAATGTTCAAGCTGAGAGCCAAATCAGAAACACAACCCCATTTACAATAGCCATGAAATAATAAAATGCTTAGGAATATATATAACCAAGGAGGTGAAAGTTCACTACAAGGAGAACTACAAAACACTGCTGAAAGAAACCATAGATGTTAAAAATGGAAAACATTTTATGCTCATGGATTGGAAGAATCAATATTGTTAAAATGGCCATTTGGCCCACACAAATCTACAGATTCAACATTTTTCTATCAACATACCCACATCATTTTTCACAGAATTGAGAAAAACTATTCTAAAATTAATACGAAACCAAAAATCTCAAATAGCCAAAGCAATCTTAAGCAAAAAGAACAAAGCTGGAGGCATCACATTACCAGACTTGAAACTATACTATAAGGCTACAGTAACCAAAACAGCATAGTACTGGTACTAAAACAGACACATAAGCCAATGGAACACAATAGAGAACCCAGCAATAAAGTTATACACCTACAGCCATCTGATCTTCAACAAAGTTGACAAAAATAAGAAATAGGGAAGGAAGTTCCTGTTTAATAAATGGTGCTGGAATAGCTGGCTAGCCATATGCAGAAGAATAAAATTGTACCTCTACTTTTCACCACATACAAAAACTAATTCAAGATGAATTAAAGATTTAAATGTAAGTCTTCAAACAAGAATTCTAGAAGAAAATCTAGGAAACACCATTCTGGACATGAGACTTGGGAACACATTTATGATTAAGTCCCCAGAAGCAATGGCAACAAAAACAAAAATTGATAAATGAAACCTAAATAAACTGTGGAGCTCTGCACAGCCAAAGAAACCATCAAGAGAGTAAACAGACAAGCTACATAATGAGAGAAAATATTCACAAACTATGTATCCAACAAAGATCTAATATCCAGAATTTATAGGAAATTTAACTTAATGAGAAAAACACAACCTCATTAAAAAATGGGCAAAAGACATGAACAGACAGTTCTGAAAAGAAGACATACAAATGGCCAACAAACATATGTAAAAATGTTCTACATCACTAATTATCAGAGAAATGCAAACCAGAATCACCATGGGATACCCTATCATACCAGTATTATTATTAAAAATTCAGGCTGGGTGTGGTGGCTCACTCTTATAATCTCTCAGCAGAGGTGGGTGGATTGCCTGAGCCCAGGAGTTCAAGACCAGCCTAGGCAACATGCTAAGACCCTGTCTCTACAAAAAATTAAAAACTACCTGGGTGTAGTGGTGCACACCTGTGATAAAATTAAAGTTGAAACCAAAAACTGAAAATAGAACTACTGTATAATTCAGCAATCTCACTTTGGGTTATTTATGCAAAAGAATTGAAATAAGGAGAATTGAAATCAAAGAGTTATTTACACTCCCATCTTCATTGCAGCATTATTCACAATAGCTAAGATGTGGAAAAAACTGTGTCCATCAACAGATTAATAGATTAAGCAATTGCGATTTATGCATGCAATGTAAAATATTCAGCCTTTAAAAAGGAGAAAATCTTGTCATATGAGACAACATGGAACAAACTTGAGGACATAATGCTAAGTAAAATAAGTCAAAGAAGGACAAATACTACCTGATTCCACTTATATGAGGTATCTAATATATACAAACTCATAGAAGCAGAGAGTAGAATGGGGCTTGTCAGGGTCTAGTGGGGAGAGAAAATAGGGAGGTGGTATTTCCTATGGTTTGAATATGGTTTGTCCACATGAAAGCTCATGTTGAAGCTTGGTTCCCTGTGGGGCAGTGTTGGGAGATCACGTGTTTAAGAGTTCACTATGTTGATAAGACAGATTAACTTCTTTCTTGTGAGTCTAGATTAGTTCTCATGGAAACAGATTAGTTCCCCTGAGAGTGGGTAGATATAAAGTGATGTTGCCTCTTGTGTTTTGCCCTTTTTGCACACGCCTGAGTCTCTTTCTGTTTCTCTGAAATGTTTTGATTCAGCAAGAAGCCATCACTGGAAGCTTGAACTTCCAGCCTCCAAAGCCATGAACTAAATAGGTCTCTTTTCTTTATAAAATAATGAGACTCTGGCATTCTGTAATAGCAACACAAACCAAGAGTAAGACACTATTCAGTAGGTATAAAGTTCCAGTTATGTAAAATGAATAAGTTCCAGAGATCTGCTATACAACATTATCCTTATGTTAAAGAATACTGTACTGGCTGGGCATGGTGGCTCACGTCTGTAATCCTAGCACTTTGGGAGTCTGAGGTAGGTGGCTCACCTGAGGTCAGGAGTTTGAGACCAGTCTTGCTAACATGGTGAAACCCCGTCTCTACTAAAAATACAAAAATTAGTCGGGTGTGGTGGTATGCACCTGTAATCCCAGCTACTCAGGAGACTGAGGCAGGAGAATCACTTGAACCCAGGAGGCAGAGGTTGCAGTGAGCTGAGATTGTGCCATTGCACTCCAGCCTGGGTGACAAGTGTCAAGACTCAAAAAAAAAAAAAAAAAAAAAAACCCAATAATACTGTACTGTACATCTAAAGGGTAGATGTGTTGAAAGGGTAGGTATTAAGTATCATGTTAAAATGTTCTTATTATAATAAAAATAGACATAAATGAGGAAAGAGTGAAATAATAGCAATAGTAATAAAATAAAAATAAACCAGACCTTCTCCTGCCATCCCACAAAAGGCACATTAAAAACTTTATAAAATCTCATTGATACTACACATCTTTAACAATTACTAAAATCACACTAAAATACTAACAATATCATGTGCTAGACAGGATGCAGAGCAACTGAAACTGATGCAGTGTTAATGTGGATGCAAAATATTACAGTTATTTTGGAAAACAATTTGTTCATGTCTTATAAAGCTAAACATGATTCTTTAAACAATCCAGCAATCCCACTCCTATTTACACAAGAGAAATGAAACCATATGTCCACACAAAAACCTATATATAAATATATAAAGCAACTTTATTCATAGTCACCACAAAATAGAAAAAGAACCAAAATGCCTATTGCCTGGAAATAGAAAATCAAACAGTGAATATTCAATGTAATAGTCACTCTGTAATTAAAAAAGCAAACCCCTGATGTATACGACTATCCAGATACATCTCAAATGCATTATGCTAAGTGACAAAAGCCAATGAAAAAGGCTACATTCTATATGCTTTCATTTATAGGCCATTCTGGAAAAGGCAAAACTAATTGAAAGAGAAGAGATCCATGATTGCCAGAGGCTGACAGTGGGGTGGGAAGAAAGTGATCAAAAAGGGGCAGGAGGAATGTTTGGGAGGGGATGGATGTGTCTTATGTCTTGATTATGGTAGTAGAGATAAGACTATATGTTTCATCATAATTCATTGAACAGTACACCTTTAAAAAGGTAAATTTCATTGTATATGAAGATGTACCTGTATATGAATTATACCTCAACAAACCTTACTTTTAAAAAATAACCAAAGATCTTATAACAACGTGTGCATAAATGGCAAAACAAAAAAATGCTCTTAGTTGATGACTTAAATTGAGAATACATTAATTCTCTAAAAAGTATCATGTAAATTTGTGCAATTCCAATATGAATTCCAAAAGAATGTTTCTAGACTTGAGTAAAATAATCTTAAACTTTATATTGAAGAATATATAAGAACAGCCAAGAAAATAGGAATGAAAAATAAATTAGAGAGACTTATCATATCCAATATCAAAATACACTACTGTAATCAAATTAATATGGTATTGGCATGGGAACAAACAGATTAGACTACAAAAGATTATATAGATAATGGCTTTCAATGTGTAAGTTCATTTACTATATGATAAAACATAAAAAAGAGTGAAGGGTTTATTATATTCTGCATACAAGTTATTTATTTAACCCAGGAGAAAACAATATGAAGTCTTTTCCTCATACCATAAGCAACAATAAATTATACCAGCAGGATAGAAGACTTAAATGTTTAAAACATTAAAATCATAAAGGAAAATTTATAAAACAAGTTTAGGAGAACGGAATCTCTTCACCAAGACAGAAAATCCCTGAAGCCACAAACAAGAAACGAGGCATATTTGAGAATAGTCTCTAAAGGAAAGTATTCCTATACAGAATCTACATAACAATGATTTACATAGGAAAAATATCAAAATATACTAATGTATCTCATTGATATGAGATACAAAGATCCCTTTAAAGTTGACAACGGAAAGAACTTAATAGAAAAATGAGCAAAGAATATAGGTAATTCACTAATGAGCTAATCTAAATGGCAAACGTGAAAAAGAAGCATAAATTTACTATAAGTTTATAAAATATAAATTAATGTAACAATAAAATATCACTACATTCATTATAATGACAAAAATTTTAAAATGACACATACTGCTGCCATGGAGAGTGGAAACATAAGTTATTGCAACCTTTTTGGAAAGCAGTAAGACAGTATCTTTTTTGTTTTATTCTTAGCAATCCTGCTCCTAACAATGTATTCCATAATGATAAAGATCACCAGTGTAAGAATATTCCCTGTACTTTTGTTAATAATGTCAAAAAATGGAAATAAAGTAAATACTCATCAATAAAGAGGAATGGCAGAATATTCACTGTGGAATATTTACATAACGATTAAAAGGAATGAATTGGTCTATGCCACTTGATGTGGTGACATTTCTACAAGGTACTATCGAGGGATTAACAAAAGATGCAGAAAAGTGTTTAATGTGATAGACAGACAGACAGAAGAAAGGTGGATGCATGAATTAATAGACAAAGTATTTTACATGTGGTTAGATGAGGATAGAGGAAAACATAAAAAGATAAAGAAGTTTTTAGGTGTTCAATAAGATTGGAAGGAGCTGGAAAAGTAGGGCATGAAAGAAAAAAGGGAGGGGGAAGACCACTCAAATAGGAAATTAAACTACTAATTTTAAGAGAGGGTACATAAGAGATTATCTCTTTTATGTAGAAAGTATACATATAAAGTTTGTGATTCTATGAATGTGTGAATTAATAAAAGATTTGATAAAACCAAATTAGATATGTCTGCTGATATGTGGGAATATCAAGGGGATATTTATTATGTAAAAAAGCAAGTTTTTGTATATATGGGGATTTATGTCTGCATGTATTTCAACAAGCAAAGAGAAAGGTATAGAATAATACCAGGCTATTAATGTTAACCCCAGAGGCTTGGGAATGGGTGACACAGGGTGCATATAATAATAAGTAGGGTGTATCACTGATCTACAATGGTTAACTTTTCTTCTATACATATTTGTAGATTTAATTGTAATAAGAAGTGTACATTACTATTATAATTTAAATATCAAATCATGGGAAAATATGATGTGTGAAGGAATAAAATAAAATTACCATTTTAGGTTAATGCCTTCAAAGCAGTTGGAGAAATAAGACAAATTCAAACAAATGATTTATTGTGAGTCTCTGGGGGAAATGTTTCAGTTATAGACATACACTTAAATCCAAAGCAAACATATTAAGAATTTACTTTGGTATATAGCCTGTGGACTAGCATTTCTGAAAGGGTGGATTCTAAATACCTCCTTTAGAATGATCAGAGAAACTTATCAAAAAGAATATTCTCTAACCCCATTCCAGAATTTCTGAATTAGAGTCCTAGGGATGAGACTCAGACATCTACCTTTTTACCAAGTTCTCTCCCTTCCTCTAGATGATTCTTTACAAAAAAACACAGTAAGATACAGAGCTTTAGACCAGTGTTTCCAAAAGTTGACAAATAGTAAGAATCCCATTTTAAAAAAATACGATCCAGCAAGTTTGGGAAATATGCCTAAGGCAATTTCATTGAAGCATCCTATAAAACAATTGACTTAGCCAAGGAACAAGACCACTGCTTTACTGCCACATGGTTATAATTTTACAACAATATTAATAGTGTTTATGAAACAGAAAAGGGAAAGTGAGATCACAAGTTGTTTTCGTGAGATATTTATGCTAATATTTTCTCACACTTACATTTGCTTTCTCATTCCACGTATGCCACCTAATGACAATTAGTATTATCCTCCTAGCACATGGCTGATAGTCTGGCCCAACATTTTTGGATTTTTGTAATTCAGAGACCATCAAATGGTAAAGCCAGAAATTTAATTCCTTTAGCAGAAATTTCTGGAGGGGAACCTCTTCATCTTTAAAAATCACAGCTATTAGAGGAGCTTTTAGAGCAGAATTTGTATCAGTGAGAACTTAAATATTTTTCCCTGTTCAGCTCAGGCTCTCATGACCAATTTACTCCAACAGCCCAGTTACCAGTCTCCAGCAGGCAGACAATAGACTGCAAATCCAGCTTAAGTTACATTTCAAATTAGCTGTGTGGTTTTAGAGAAGTCACTTCACTGTGCCTCAGGGTCCTTGTCATTACATGATGAGAAGGTATTGGAGAATCTTTATGAATTTCACATCCCTCTGTAAGTTTTAAAATACCCAGTGGAAGAGAGTATTGCAGTAAATATAGCACTCTGTGGAAACTTGGAGAACACTAATAATGCAGAGAAGATCTTATATTAGTTAATACGCTGGCTACTTTACGGTCTTCATCCTATTGTTAAACTATCCAATAGGATGTTAAAGGCATCCTATTGTTTGCCTTTTTACAATGCTTTCCACTTCTAGGTTCCCTATAAATCCCACACATTGTCAAGCTTTGCTTTTTAGACATAATTAATGTGGCCAGCTTGGAAATGCTCATATTAAAAATAAATAAATAAATAAAAAATAACTATTTTAGCTGGTAGAATTCTTAGAAAGAGAGCAACTCTTTGTTAAGGAAATGCAGCAATAAACTTGCTTAGAATAGAAGGCAAGAGATAATAGGACCTGAGTGTGGGTAAAACTGGTTTGAGACAAGGGCATGAACTGACTTTTTTTTTTTCTTTTTGTAAAGAAAGAGAAAAGACAAGAAAGGAAAAGGAGAAATGAGAATAAATGATAAAACAGAGCTGAAGCAAGAGGAAAGTCTATGTTGTAGTATGTAATGGGATTTCTGTAGAGAGCCCCCATGTTTTCATTTGTCTATAAAATTAACAAAATTCTTGCTACCAGTGGATGGAAAAAAAAAAAAAAAAAAAAAAAAAAAAACAGAAGGCTTGGAGGTTAGCACATATGTGAAAAGGCAACATTCTTAAATATAGGAGTAGATACAGAGAGGGTCTTGAGGAATTTGCTGAGAATTTTCAGCAATTAGGGAAAGCATTCTGGCCATGAATTTGGGCCTTAAACCAAGTTCTACAGCAATTCTCAAGGGTCAGGGAAGCTCATAATATGTCTAACCAACCTCCGTGTATTTTAAAGATCAAGCATTAATGCATTATCAAGAAATTGATAATTAACATGTGGATTCAGAAGAAATAATAGCATGTCTGGGTTAAATGAAGGCCTTTATGTCAGTGGTGATATACAAATATCTGAAGCATGACATCACTATAACTAAAAACATGAACAAAATTGGTTCTCCAATATCTGTACACAAATCAGCTCAAACAACAAAATAATAGGTTACACAAACAAATGGAAAATATTCCATGCTCATAGACTGGAAGAATCAGTATTATTAAAGTGGCCATATTGGTCACACAAATCCACAGATTCAACATTTTTTCTTTCAAACTACAAATGTAATTTTTCTCAGAATTGGGAAAAACTAGTCTAAAATTCATATGGAACCAAAAAAAGATCCCAAATAGCCAAAGTAATCTTAAGCAAAAAGAACAAAGTTGGAGGCATCATACTACCTGACTATACTATAAGGCTACAGTAACCTAAACAGCATGGTACTGGTACAAAAACAGACATATAGACCAACAGAAGAGAATAGAGAACTGGGAAGTAAAGCTGCAAACCTACAGCCTTCTAATCTTTGGCAAAGTTGACAAAAATAAGCAATGAAGAAAGGATCCCCTAATTCAATAAATGGTGCTGGGATAGCTGGTGAACCATATGCAAAAGAATGAAACTGGATCCCTAACCTTTCGCCACATACAAAAATTAACTCGACCAGGCACAGTGGTTCATGCCTTAATACCAGCACTTCGGGAGACTGAGGCAGGCAGATCACTTGAGTCTAGAAGTTCAACTAGCCTGGGCAAAATGGCAAAACCCTATACTTACAAAAATTAGCCATGCATGGTGGCACATCCCTGAAGTCCCAGCTACTCAGCAAGCTGAGGCAGGATTGTTTGAGCCTGGGAGGCAGAGGTTGCAGTGAGCCAAGATTGTGCCACTGCACTCCAGTCTGGAAGACAGAGCAAGACCTTGTCTCAAAAAAAATAAAAATAAAAAATAAAAAAACTAACTCAAAATGGATTGAAGATTTAAATGTAAGACTTCAAACTTTAAGAATTCTAGAAGGTGATAGCAAGGACACTTTCCAACTATAAAGTCAACCCCATGGCCTGTCAGTTTTCCTTGATGTATAAGAAAATGTGTATTTAACATTGCATAATGTAGCACGACTTTATAAGACACATGTTCTCAGGTATGTTGTATTTACAAAGGCACTTTGGAAGGGAGAGTTGATGCTATTTTACAGATGATAATAATATAGCTCACACATGAAGCATGTATAATATGTCAAGTATTACTCTAAGCATTTTAATATTTTCATTTACTTAATCTTCACAATAATTCTGTGAAGTATATACTCTTATTACCTTCATTTTACTGACAAGGAAATAAGCAGAGAGAGGCTAAGTAACTTGCTCAAGGTCACAGAGCTTGTAAATCCAATAACTGATTCAGACTCTTAGGTTGGTACCCTTAACCAGCATGCCACATCACCTCTCTGACCCAAACAAGTAAATTAAAAAGAGACCACAAAAAAACTGCTATTGTTTAGAAAAGCCATGCAGCTTTCTTTCTCTTCTCTAATCTTGCCTAAATTATATGGAAATATCTAAACATACATAGCACTTTCTGCACAGCCACGAAACCCTTGGACTTTCCCCATCTAAACGTAACCACCACCTCATTTGCCTTTGAAGGTCAAACTTTAATATGAGGTCAGTGCCATCTATTTCAAAAGAAGTCTAAAAAAATTTTGTTGTTTGTTTGTTTTTTTCAAAAAATAAAGCAGAGAAAAAATTTAAAACCTAGAGAAAACCTAGGAAACATAATTCCACGCATCAGCCTTGGAAAAGAAGACTGAGTCCTCAAAAACCAATTGCAATAAAAACAAAAAAAAGTCAAATGGATCCTAATTAAACTAAAAAGCTTCTGCACAGCCAAAGAAACTATCAACAGAGCAAACAGACCAACCTACAAAGTAGGAGACAATATTCACAAACTATTCATCTGACAAAGATCTAATATCCAGAATCTATAAGGATCTTAAATAATTGAACAAGCAAAAAACAAATAACCCCATTGAAAATGAGCAAAAGAAATGAACAGACTCTTCTCAAAAGAAGACATACAAACAGACAACAAATATGTTAAAAATTGCTCCATATCACCAATCATTAGAGAAATGCAAATCAAAACCACAATGAGATACCATTTCACATTAGTCAGAATCGTTGTTATCAAAAAGTCAAAAAACAACAGAAGCTAGCAAGGCTGCAGAGAAAGAGGACACTTACACACTGATAGTGGAAATGCAAATTAGTTCATCCACTATGGAAAGCAGTTTGGAGGTGTTTTAAAGAACATAAAACAAAACTACCATCCAGCAATCACATTACTGGGTGTATGTCCAAAAGAAATCAAATCCTTCTACCAAAAAGACACATGTGCTGGCATGTTCATCACAGCACTATTCACAATATCAAAGACATGGAATCAACCTAGGTTCCTATTGATGATGTGCTAAAGAAAATATGGTACACATAGACCATGGAACACTACACAGCCATTAAAAAATAAAAATCATGTCCTTTGCAGCAACATGGATGCAGCTGGAAGCCATTATCCTAAGTAAATTAACACAGGAACAGAAAACTAAATACCACATGTTCTCACTTACAAGTGGAAACTAAATATTGGGTAGTCATGAATATAAACATGATAATATTAGACACTGGGAACTGCTAGAAGATGGAGGGAAGCTGTGGGGAGGGTTGAAAAACTATTGGGTACTATGCCTAGTACCTGGGTGACAGGATCATCCACACTCTAAGCCTCAGCTTCATGCAGTATAACTAGATAACAAATCTGCACATGTACCCCCTGAATCTAAAATAAAAGTTGGAAAAAAAATCCTTAAGCTGCAAAAATAAAATAAAATAAGGTATAGTTTTTCAGTATAGTGCTGAACCATTCCTGCCTTTTGGAGTTTGCATACTAGTGAAGGAGGCAAAAAATACATAAAAGAACCTATACTGTAATACCAGATAATAATAAATGATAGGAGAAAATTCAGATATGGAATACAGGGTAACTTAAATACAGGGAATAGTTATTTTAGATTCTGCAGTAAAAAATAAAAAAAAATCTTTGAAGAGGTGACATTTGAGCAAGGACATGAATAAAGTAGATTTCATTCTGGTTGACAATAAGCAACTGAAGATTTTAAACCAAAATGATATAATCTGATTTATATACTAAAAGAATCCCTGTAGCTTGTATATGGAGAATGGCCTGTGGGCTGGCAAGAGATGAAGCAAGATGATGATGTATGAAGTTATTCCAATAAGAGAATGAGGCGGCCAAGACAAGAGTGATACCAGTGGAGGTAAGAGATGTATTGCAAAGAAGGCTTGCACGTGGATTAGATGTGGGATGTGAAGAAAAAAAGAGGCATCTAGGAAGACCCCTCAGATTTTAATCTTCAGTAAATAAGTAATGAGTTAATTTATTGAGAGGAAGTTATTTAGGAAAGAAGCAGGTTTAGGAAGCAAAGTCAGAACATTAATTTTGACATGCCTACCAAATATCTAAATGAATATGTTCAAGAAGCATGTGGATACACAGGTTTTAAGAGGAAAGAAGTCAAGACTAAGACATAAATCCAAGTGTTGTGAATGTTCATTTTCATCTCTCACCTCCACTGGTGTCACTCTTGTCTTGGCCACCACATTGTCTTATGTGGATAACGTCCTAATAGCATATAAATATTAATTTAAATTTAGATATAACTAGATAAGATTATAGGAGGAGAGCATAGATACAGAAGAGATCATATCTAAGGGCTGAGTCCTAGAGGCATTTCAACATTCAGAGGTCGGTGATTTATTTTCTCTTTGCTAAAAAATTTCCTCTAGAGTGATCAATTATTCCAATATGCCCAGGACTGTGGAGCTTTCCTGGATTCAGAACTCTGTGTGCTAAAACCAGAAAGTCCTAGGCAAACCTGGATGAGTCTGCTATGCTAGACCCTCAAACCATTCTCCACTGTTTTCTTCTCTACTCTGTGCCCCAGGATGCTGAACTCTACAGACCTTCATCCCTTCCCTCCTTCTTCTTAGGAGTCGGCAAACAGATGGCATCATCAGTAGATTAGCAAGTGGAAAAAAAAAAAAATCATGAATATTTAGCTACCCCACTTCCCACCTCTCCACAAACATGGCTGTTTCTACTCCTGTGCAGGAGCCTTTTTTATTACTATTCTGAGGTCTTTCTCCAGTTCCAATTACAGCATTTCCTCCCTTTCACCATCAGGCCTCAGGATAGTAACAGATTCCGGCTGATACTAACCCCCAGGTCCTTCACCATCCTCTACTCCTTCCACTAACCTATATACTAAGCTATTATCTAAAGAGCCCCTAAGCTAAACTCTAAGCCCCTGGTTAAACCTGATGGGCCTGACTGATACAAAGCTTATGAAAGGCAGGAGAATCCAAAAAAGGACAGGCTAGTGAGGTAAGAGGATCAGGGAAATTTGGCAACTGAGAGGCCAGAGGGGCTATGAATAATCAATGTCAGTGATTTTCAATTTGATAATTCCTCCCCATTCAAAGTATTTTAGAAATTTATGAGGCTCTTTTTAGCTTTCATAATAATTGGGAGCGTGCCACTGGCATTTAGTGGAACAAGAAATGCCAGAAGTCCTTCTATATTTTGGATGGTCCCAATTATTGAAGAATTGCTCCATGTCCTGACGATTTTGAAAGGGCTCACTGGGCATTCATATAATTGGGGGAAAATCTGCCAGTTTTTAATCTGAGGTTGGAACCTATTTTACACATGGCATAGTTTCAAAGACTTAATATACATTTTTCATAAATGCAAATAATATGTAAATCAAAGGAAGGTTGTATGAATTTATTTGGAAATTTACCAAAGTGATTATTTCAGAAAATTATGTTACTGATGACATAGTATTTAATTCTCCATTATAATATGGCCACATCAGTCTGCAGTTCTATATATTTGCAAGCAGATTGCTAATAGTTTTACTGAGCAGTCACAAAGTACATATTATACATTATTTCTTCTCATAATTAGGTAATTATATTGACTTTTAAATATTGTACGTGCTGGTAGATGATATTATCTATTAAATTTATTTCAAGACAGTAAAGGGAAAATTGTATTTGTCATGGGGAGGTATTGAGTATGATATGGTTGAAAATAATTGATAAACATGGGCATGAAATCAATGAGAATGATGACAGTTTACTGTTAAAGAGAAACAGGCGCTAAAAGTCTTCAACAAATGAGAATAAATGATTAGGACACTGGCTCTGAAACTTTGCTGCATGTTAGAATCACTTGGGAAGCTTTTATAAGTCCTAATGCCCAGGCTAACCACACTAGAATCTCTAATGGTAGGACCCAGGCATTAATTTAAAAACAAAAAATAAAAAAAGTCAGTCCAGCCATGTTTGAGAACCAATGAACTAAGATCAGAAGAAAATTATAACAAGGAGGAATTGAGGGTGGTCAAGTCTGATGGAATGCCATTTATGGAATCAGGGGATTTCAGGAGTAGGAGAATGGAAGAAGTGGTCCAAAACTGACAATATGGAGCCAGGAGAACCTCTACTCCCTCTCCAAGTCTGGGGGAAATGACAGCCACCCTTGAAAAGGCTTCAGAGAAACTGGAACTCTCAGGGGTGACAGGTTTCATAATGAGAAATAAGCATAAATTAGAGGACTGTGGTGAAGGATAAGGTTGGAGATATAGGGATGTTTGCCAAGTTCCAGAGGAACAATGAACGGTCATGGAGTGGTTGGGGAAGTATACAAGTTTGAGTCATATTAGGAGATGCATAGAAAATATGCTGGTAAAATAAAGTTCCAGAAATAACCTAAGAGAGACAAATGTAACTAACACATGACGGAATTGGTCCTGATATTCTTAGGGGAAGATGGGTAGTCAGTTTTAATTATAGTCCCCAAAGCAGATATTGTCAGTGTGTCACTTGTGTCACAGTGTTCTGCCTGGGTCCTCTGGGATTCCTTTAGCACTTCCAGTACCTCGTTCCTTTTTTTTTTTTTTTTTTTTTTCTTTTAAGAGTTGGCATCTGCATCTTTCTTCAGGGATTTACTGTTGAGCTAGTGGAGCCACTTGGCAAAGCTGGAAGTGCCTAGACTTTTCATTCTCACCAGGCAGCCTTTTCCAGTCCCTAACTGGTATAGGAGCATGAAAACTCAGCTCCCTTGCTTCAAGTAAAATTCCAGGACTTAACTGATATTCCACAGCTTCCCTGCAGGAGCAAGCTGAAATGATCCTGCTTTTCCCAAAATTGCCCCTTCGCTTGGCTTCTTCCATTCCCCTCTCCTTCTTCTCCCACTTCTTTACCAGTTTTTCTTGCAAAGACTTATTTAATAAATCACTTGTTCTTGAAGCTTTTCTCCGGGTTAGCTTCTCGGGGTTCCATCTAAGACAGCCTTCTTCTTAGAGTAGACAGGCAGCAATATGTGTTAGCAGGAGCAGCAGAAGCCCTGTAGGACCCCTAAGCACAGGCTGAAAAGACGGTCATCGCACAAATCGGGGGACAGTTTTACCACGTGCAAGTGGAATTACAAAGATGATTATTCGTGATAGATTACAGGGTAAGTTTTTCCATGGGTCCTTGCAAAAGGACAAAATTTTCAATAATACCTTCCAAGAATTCTAGCACCAATTTTCAGAAGGGTGTTTTTCCCACTTCATCATCCATCAGTCAATAGAACCAAATGATGTCAGTTAGAAACAAGCAACTGTATAGGGATTCAAAACATGGCATTAGTGTGTGTACCCAGCTCTCCTGTAACCTGGCTTCACCTACAGATAGATTTTGGAGTGTCTAGAAAAAGAGAGACCTGCATCCATCAGGTAATCTCCCTAAAATATTTTTAAAATTAGTTAAGCTTTTGATAAATATTGAACATCAGTGAATTCAAAGTTATTTTTTTTCCAATGAACATTCAGAACTAGATCTTAGTTGCTGGTTAAATGAAGAGCAATATATTTCAAGCATCAGTCAAGGTGGTGCTATGGGCTATAATTATCAGAATCTATAAAGACAGGCAAAAATGATGCAGCACAGGTAGTAAGAATTAGTGCATTTTTGACTTCTGTCTCACTGTGTCTTTTCATCCCCAATATCTAATGTTTTGAGGGCAGAGTTTATATAATTCTATGAAAAAGACTATACCTTTCTACTTGAACCCAAAGTCCCACACCTGTTACAACAAGAACAGAGACATTCATAACCACTCAAATGTTATCTTAGGCTTTGCTTCTTCTCTCCAAAAGTACCCCTTAAGTCCTAAAGGGAAGAGAAAAGAAGAAAACATGTCCAAAGATTAATAAGCAGATTAATTATAGAGATAACAGATACGAATGACTAGGAAAACACTCTTTTCAGAGCACGTCCTGTGAAATCCAATGGTGGCTATAATGATTCATCCAAGCTTAATATAGTCTTACAAGTCTAATACTAACTCTTAATTACTAACATGGTAATAAGAAGATGTGATTATAATAATATCTAAAGCCATCAAATTATTTTCTTCCCCTCTTCTGGCAGGAAGGTATTTCCAATACTCAGAGTAGGAAAACTATGCACATGTACAAGTGTACCATGCAAGGTTGCCAAGGCTTAAGACCTTCTTCAAGAGACAGCCCACTGAAATCGGGGGACACAAAGTCCAAGGCAATGGGGGATGGATTCCTATTTGTGGAGTTGGGGGTGTGGGGAGAAAAAAAATCTTCACAGTGGAGTGGGAGGGAGGATGTCTCAATAGAGCCATATGAACAAGGAAATGCACAGAGGGCCCCCTTTGGAACACCAAAGGATAAAAAGACGATATAGAAGAAAAACATTTGGAAACTAGCTGCAGAGCCACCGATAGATGAAGGAGCAACAATTTTCAGATGAGAAGGACCACAGATTCAGTTCACCACCACTTTCCAACAGGTTCTTTAAGAGGCAAAACTTCTCCTTCCTTATTCCTTCCCATCCCTCAACACACACACACACCACACACACACACACACACACACACACACACACTTGTGATGCACAGGTACAGGTGCATATAACATGGGGGAGAAAAGAGGAACAAGAGAAATCAGGCTACATTCTTTTCAGCTGGAAATAGTTTATTTAGCAACTTTAGAAGCCAAACATGAGCTGAACTATGGGATTCTGAAGAACTTTTAACAATAATTAGAAGAAATACAGGTATACCTCATTTTATTGTGCTTCACTTTTTTGCACTTGACAGATTTTTTTTTTTTTCACAAATTGAAGGTTTATGACAACTCTGTGTCCAGAAAGTCTGTTGTACCATTTTTTCAACAGCATGGGCTCACCTCGTGTATCTATGTCACATTTTAGTAATTTTTGCAATATCTCAAACTTTTTCATGATTATAATATCTGTTATGGCAATCTATAATCAGTGATCTTCCATGTTACTTTTGTAATTGTTTTGGAGTGCCAAACACCACACCCATGTAAAATGGAAAACCTAATAAATGTAGTGTTCTGACTGTTCCACCAACAGGCTGTTCCCCTCTCTTCCGCTGCTCTGATCTCTCTATTCCCTGAGATGCAACAACACTGAAATCAGGCCACTTAATAACCCAAAATGGCCTGTAAGTATTCAAGTGAAAGAAATAATTAAACATCTGTCGCATTGAATCAAAAGCTAGAAATAATTAAACTTAGTGAGAAAGGTATGTGGAAGGTCAAGATAGACTGAAAGCTAGGCCTCTTGCACCAAACATTTAAGTTGTGAATGCAAAGGAAAAGTTCTGGAGGGAAATTGAAAGTGTTAATGGGTTCAGCACACCAACATGGTACACGTATATGTATGTAACAAATCTGCACGTTGTGCACATGTACCCTAGAACTTAAAGTATAATAATAAAATAAATAAAGTAAAATCCATAAAAAAAAGAAAGTGTTACTCCAGTGAACACATGACTGATAAGTAAACAAAACGGGCTTATTTTGTTTTCTACTGGTGTAGTAGAAAGAATTACAGTCATGCCGCACTTAATGACAGGAATTCATTCTGAGAAAGGCATTGTTAGGTGATTTTCTTGTATACAAACGTCATTCCCTTAAGCCAAAGCCTAATCCACAGTAAGGCCCTAACTCTTTTAATTCTATGAAGGCTGCAAGAGGTGAAGAAGCTGTAGAAAAGAAGTTTCAAGCTAGCAGAGGTTTATTCATGAGGTTTAAGGAAAGAAATCATCTCCATGTCACATGTGTGCAACTTGAAGCAGCAAGTACTGATATAGAAGCCACAGCAAGTTACCCAGAAGCTCAAGCTAAGATCATTGATGAAGGTAGCTACACCAAACAGTTTACATGAAATAACCATATATTGGAAAAAGATGCCATCCAGGACTTTCGTCACTAGAGAGGAGAAATCAATACCTGGCTTCAAAGCTACAAAGAACTGACTCTCTTGTTAAGGGCTAATGCAGCTGGTGACTTTAAGTTGAAATCAATTCTCATTTACCCCTTTGAAAATCTCAGGGCCCTTAAGAATTATGCTAAATCTACTCTGTCTATGCTCTATAAATGAAATGACAAGGCCTAGATGACAGCACTTCTGTTTATTGAATGTTTCACTGAATATTTTAAGTGCACTGTTGAGAACTACTGCTTAGAGAAAAAAAAAAAAAAAAAATCCTTTCAAAGTGTTACTGCTCATTGACAGTGCACCTGGTCACCCAAAAGCTCTGATGGAGGTGTACGAGGATATTGTTCATTCCTGCTAACACAATATTCATTCTATAGCCCCTGGATCAAACAGTATTTTTAACTTTCATGTCTTATAATTTAACAAAAACATTTTCTAAGGCTATAACTGATACAAATAGTGAGTCCTCTGATGGATCTGGGCAAAGTGAATTGAAAACCTCCTGGAAAGGATTTACCATTCTAGATGTCATAAAGAACACTTGTGATTCATAGGAGAGGTTAAAAATATCAACATTAACAGGAGTTTACTTAACTGATAAGGCAGTGGCAGGGTTTAAAAGGATTAACTTCAATTGTGAAAGAAGTTCTACCTGGGGTAAAATGTTATCAAACAGCATCACATGCTACAGACAAATATTTCATTAAAGGAGGAATCAATTGATACACTAAATTCATTATTCTCTTATTTTAGGAAATTATCATAGCTATCTTCAGCAACCACCACCCTGATCAGTCAGCAGCCATCAACATTGAGGCAAGACTCTCTACCAACAAGAAATTTTATTCCATCAGCTGTTCAATTTCACCTTGCTAAGAGCTCAGATGATTGTTAGCATTTTACAGCAATACAGTACTTTTAATTCAAGTATTTACATTGTTTTTTAGACATAGTGCTGTTGTTCACTTAATGAACTACAATATCATACAAATATAACTTTTATATGTATAGGGAAACCAAAAACTTTGTGTGAATCACTTTATTGTAATGTTTGCTTTGTTACACTGGTCTGGAACTGAACCCACAATATCTCTGAGGTATTCCTGTATAGAATTTGCTCTCCAAAGTGATCAGAAGTGATTAAAATGTCATTTACTCTTCATTTTTTTATTATCTTCTCAATCCACTGGAATACGCCAGCCTGTATCTATTACTAGTAACAGTAGAAAAAAAATGTTGTTTTTTTTTTCATTACTGAGTTCAGAGCTTACATTTCTATGAGGCTCTGACCTCTGCTGATAACACGGATTTCAACAGATTTTCCTTTAATCTATTTGAGCATTTATTAAATAAGAGAGTGGTGTAGTAGAAAGAATTAGTCATACGCCACTTAATGACAGGAATTCATTCTGAGAAAGGCATTGTTAGGTGATTTTCTTCTATATAAATATCATAGAGTGTACTTGCACAAACCTATATGGTTGTACTGTACTACACACCTAGGCTGTATGGGACAGCTGATTGCTCCTAGGCTACTGACCTACACGGCATGTTGCTGTACTGAATACTGTAGGCAACCGTAATGCAATGGTATTTGTATATCTAAAAATAGAAAAGGCTCTGTAAAACTATGGTATTATAATCTTATGGAACCACTGTCATACACGTGGTACCTCATTGATCAAAACATCATCTTGGGGTGCATAACTGTATACTAGTCCGTGAGTCAGTCTGACTCTATCCTATGCCAACGTTATGATCTCAAGAAAATGTCTCCCTTCCCTCCTTCCTTTCTCTCTCTTTTTCTAACATCTCTATGTCCTAGGTTTCCAAAATTTAGAGTAGGGTTGATAATACTTATTTAAACAGTAAGCACTTAAGCTCAAGAAATGTTTCAATCTCTCATCTCCTCCCCTCCAGACCAATCTTAAATGCTATTTTTTTCAAAAAATTGACATGTATTACAGTAAGCCCAGTGGTGCTATCATTGTAATCAGTAAGTTATTTCCATTTTATTTATGCTAAAGAAGTGAACAGAGTTTCCCTCTAGAATTTTTTTTTGGTTTGCATCTTTAAATGATACTTAACACTTGAACAGCTATTGTAGTATAATTCTAGAGTATGTGTGAATTTAGAGTCCCAATTCACCTCGGCTTGTTAAATCTGTGACTTAACAGCTTTTGCAGAGCAGGGATACCGACATGACCGAATTGTATGTCTTCCCTGTGTGCATATTTGTCTTCCTTCATTGATATTTGAGTTAGTCCTGTTAATTTTTTTAAGACAACAGTGTGTTTGCATTTGGCCTAGTTCAGCTATAATAAATTCTTGTTCTATCCCATGACAGGTTTTCTTAGGCTGCCATGTAAGTGCCTGTATCCTGTCAAATTTGCTATTTAAATATTTGGATTTTTCTTCTTACTGTCTTATGTCTTATCTTCCCTCTAGTTTCTGGTGGTGATTGTTTCCTGAACCTCAAAGACTCTAATTTCCATACCCCTAGTAACTAGTTTATAGTTAGCTATTTTAATAGTTCCCAACAGTGCCTGGGGTCTTTAAAATAGTTCCCTGTGGCAAATCATATCTATAAACATTTTACAAGAAGAGTAAGTCAACATGTTTAAACAGGCTGCCTCAGAAAAGACCTGTATACTTTATGGAGTAGAATAGAAATAACTGCAACCAGAAGCATTTTCTTATTGTACTTAAACTATAGCATAGTGTCAATGTTTAGTAACTGACTTTGTTCAAGGAAGAGATCCAAGAGGAGGAAATAAATCTTCAGATACTCTTCTGGAATCTATAATCAATTTTTCTTTCTATCTTTACGTGGATATAAATAGCTCTGGACCACACGTCTTGAAATTCCTCTCAATTTCTCTTGACTTTGGGAAAGTTCCATTAGTAAGTTTCCTCTGTCCCTCAACTTCTTCATCTGTAAAATAAGCATGATAATGGCACCTCTTTCATAAAGTTGTTGTGAAGATAAAATGATTTCATGCATTAAAAATGCATAGCCTGGGTGTAGTGGCTCACACCTGTAATCCCAGCACTTTGGAAGGCCGACATGGGTGGATCACCTGAGGTCAAGAATTTGAGACCAGCCTGGCCAACATGGTGAAACCCTGTTTCTACTAAAAATACAAAAGTTAGCCAGGTGTGGTGGCAGGTGCCTGTAATCCCAGCTACTAGGGAGGCTGAGGCAGGAGAATTGTTTGAACCCAGGAGGCGGAGGTTGCAGTTAGCCAAGATTGCGTCATTGCATTCCAGCCTGGGCAACAGCAAGACTCCCTCAAAAAAAAAAAAAAAAAAAAAAAAATGCATTAATCCCTGGACCTCAGTACACACTCAGCCAGTGTTACTTATCAGTTTTATTCCTTCTTATCGACTGTTCAATGCCTTCCTCTCTCCCTGACTTTCTGTTAATTGGCTGAAGGTAGGTGGAGGACCAAAGCCAAAGAGGGAAGATAAGCCCTTTCTTGGATTTGTTCCTCTTAGGTTCTGTCCTTTTTCTGCTGACTTTCACATCCGTGAAGACTTTGGATCTTTTGTTCCAGCCCATTGTTTGCCCAAGTAGCTGTTTATTTCCCTCCTGTCCCCTGATACCCCATTGTCTTCCCATTTATCTACTGAACCTTATTTCAGTGAACAAGACCACAAATAAAACATGTTACTGTTACTTTAAATTTATTATTACTGACACAGGGAACAAGCAGACACATTAGGAAGAATCAAAACTACTTAAAAGAAAGTAAGCTGTGGATGTGCAAGGATGAAAAAAGCAAGTAAAAAAGCAACTTCCAGTATCAGACCTTCCTTAGGTTTTCAATGCTCACTGCCAATGTCCCTTCTTTAGTAACAGCCATGAGAATAGCTGAGGGGTTTATTAGGTAACCAAATAGATATTGTGGCTCCACGAATGTGATTATGTTCTAGTCATTAAGAGAGCAGCAAACCATTTCTAGCTGCAACCAACATACATTACAAAAATATCTCCCTAGATCTAACCTAATCAGTACATATCTATTGAATACTCTCTATGTGTCCTGAGGTATAAAATTATGAACAAAATCCAGCAAATTGCCTTCAAGTATACTGCTCATGATCTAGTAGGAGAAATAAGCTACGTACACATATAGCTATAATATAAGACAAAATACTAAGTGCCACAGTTCTCTTTTAAAGTTAAATTTACATTTAAATATTTAAATAAAGTTATCTCAGGCAAAACCTGAAAAGCGTAGTCAGTTCCCATTAATTGACCATGAAACTTATTTGTCACATGGGAATCTCTATTGAAATAGCTACTTCACATTCAAATAAAATTTGACTAACTGCTAGTCTGAACAAGGCACTACACTGAAATCTACATAGGATGCAGAAGTCGATAGGGAACCTATAATCTTGTAGGTGATATAAGACATACAATCAAATTAAAAGGCTGAATGTCAAGAAGGACATGGGAAGGCAGAGCAGAAAGTGATTATTTCTAATCAGATCTAGACAGGTGACACATATGGAGATGGTGACCTCCCTAGCCCATGCCTACTCTCAGGACTGACTGTCCATTGCAATCACCTTGTAGTGGTCTTCTTGCTTCTGTTCTTTCTCCTGGTGACTTCATCCTTCCTCAAACTGTGGTCAGAACAATTTAAAAATGTAAATCAGATCATGGCTCTACTTTGTCTGCGACTCTTCAAATGCCTCTATTGCCCATGACATCACTTTGCCCTGGCCTACAAAGTCCTGAGAGAGAAGCAGATAAGCCTTGCCTACCTCTAAGCTAATTCCACTTGTTCACTCCCCTGATCAACGCTGACTCCTTGCTGTTCCTTGGCCTTGTCAAGCATCTTCTCTTTTAGCATCTTTGTACTTGAAGTTTCCGCTTCCTAGGACTCTTTCCCACACTCTAATCTGACCGAAATTCTAGTCTTGCTTCTTGAAAACCTGGCTTTCTCTCCCCCAGCCTGGTAATAATTGGCTGCCTTTGTTCTTCTTATATCTGAGTCATTGGTTTAATACTCTGCCTGCCTTTCAGGTGCTGTGAAACTGACATGTCCCTTTGCTCTCCCAAGAATAGGTCTCCAAGTAGGCTTCTTAAGTCACTTGTTGGGGGTATAGTAGTGCCATGTACCATTGTTGGGACAGTGAATTAGATAACATTCTGGTCAAAGTGTAGTGAGATAAGTGCTGGCTATGAAACCTTTGAATGTTTCCACTCACTACCTGTGTGATCCAAATCAAGTTGCTTAACCTCTCTGTGTCTTTGTATCCCCATTTAGAAGGATCTCTAACGTCCCTCCTGGGTCCAAACTGTTTTCTTTTACTCCTCCATTTCTTCATCTCATATGTACTTATTGAGGGTCTACTTTATGCATGCTACTGTGGTAGCCCGAAGGGCTAAGTCACAAATAAAACAGATACCATTTACGGCTTTAGGAGCTTAAATTTTTAGCACAGAAGACACATATTAAGCAGTTTTATCCTATGTGCAAATAAAATAACCATCTCCCTCCCAGACTCTTGATCGGGGTATGTCCTAGATAGGGAAAGAGATAAATACCTAGATTATAGAGACCTGTGGGAAAGAGCACCCTTCTCAGGAATTTAAGTTGACACAAGGTACAGGAAAAACTGTCATTGCAAAGCTTCTATGTTTGTTTGCTTGTCCTAAAGAGTAGATAGCTTTGTTGTTTGGAAAGGCACAATAATGCGCCCTGTTTCACATTGATAAGCTTCTAAGTGTGATCTATTTATAAAAGCAGGAGAGTAAACAAGGGAAAAGTATCTTCTAGCTACATGAACTTTCATCTCCATTGAGGAGATGGTAGACTATACAGATTAAGTTAGATTTAGAGAAAACTTTTTATTCGTTAATATGAATATAAACTGTGCAGTTTATGAAAATTACTGTTTTCTCTAAAAGGTGTGTGCGTGTGTGTAAGTGTTCCAACAGTTCCTACCAGGAGATTTAAGAGAAAAAGGAAACATATCTTCATTTCACAGGAGTAGAATGCCTACTAAGGTTAGCTACATTAAAATGAAAAACTCTCTAAATGGTCTTATAGAATGCCACCATAGTCTTATTTTAGGCATAATTCAGATTTTAATAAATGCTTTACTGTGGCTAATTGCATCCTTTAGCTAAACCTTGTAGACAGAGAGGCAAGAATTATTAACCTAGATCAGCAACTCTGAGTAAGGAGTTGAATAAATGGATCAAAATGTGTCCCAGGATAGTCTGAAGAGATCTTGCTCTCCAAGGTGTGAAGTAGAGCAGACTTTGAGATTGGGAAAAAGGATTAGGAATTGAAACTGCTTCTAATGTGAAATTATGTCCTTTGAACTTTTATAATAGTGACATTTCACATCTAGTTTCAAGGTATTTTTCTCCTATACTGTAATAATCCTCTGGTAATCCCTAACTCCTCAATAAAGTGTATTACACGTGGACAGCCTTTTGTTAGTAAGATTGTGGGTAATTAAGTTAAAGGTCAATAAAGGGAATTGCGGCCTCCCTCACGTCATCTCCTACTGAGGCTAGCAGAAAGGACTGAAAAAGACAGTGGCCCCAGAGTCCCACAAGGGGAAGCAAAGCAAGTAGTATCCCAGGTATTGCTGAGAATAAAAAATAAGGGCCCTTGAAGGGGTGAAGTCCATGCCACCTGGGCAGATTCAAAATGGCCAGGAGTTAAAACTCCTTTTCCCAAATATACCCAAAGAAGAAGATTCTCAAAGGACCAAAGATGACATTTCTAATATAATCACATGCATAAAACTATAATTGTGGCAGTTATTCCTGCCACAGAAAAGGCGCGTAATACTAGAAAAGCAAAGAATGGGGAAACTAACAATTCTCAAGGGTCTGAAGGCTGAGTAGGACTTATTATGATGAAGGGGAGCATGCCGAGAAGAGTACACCAGCTAAGGGAAGAGTAGGGTGTTTGAAGAACTGAAAGAAGGGCCTGAGTGGCTATACGACTCACTGTGAGACAGACTGAGGCTGGTAAACCTGGTGGGGCCAGATCTTAGAAAGATATTTAGGCTAGATTAAAAATGTTGGGTTTTATCCTTAAGTAAGAAAGCTGAACATTCCTCTAGGTCCCTTAATCTAAATGCCCTCAACTATAAAAAGTAGTGAATTCTCCTAGCCATGAAGTCTTTGCCCATGCCTATGTATTGAATGGTATTGCCTAGGTTTTCTTCTAGGGTTTTTATGGTTTTAGGTCTTATGTTTAAGTCTTTAATCCATCTTGAGTTAATTTTTGAATAAGATGCAAGGAAGAGGTCCAGTTTGTTTTCTGCATATGGTTAGCCAGTTTTCCCAACACCATTTATTAAATAGGGAATCCTTTCCCCATTGCTTTTGTCAGTTTTGTCAAAGATAAGATGGTTGTAGATGTGTGGTGTTATTTCTGAGGCCTCTGTTCTGTTCCATTGGTCTATATATCTGTTTTAGTACCAGTACCATGCTGTTTTGGTTACTGTAGCCTTGTTACTGTAGCCTTGTAGTATAGTTTGAAGTCAGGTAGCATGATGCCTCCAGCTTTGTTCTTTTTGCTTAGGATTGTTTTGGCCATGCAGGCTCTTTTTTGGTTCCATATGAAATTTAAAGTAGTTTTTTCTAACTCTGTAAAGAAAGTCAGCAGTAGCTTGATGGGGATAGCATTGAATCTATAAATTATTTTGGGCAGTACAGCCATTTTCATGATAATTATTCTTCCTAGTGTGGCAATTCCTCAAGGATCTAGAACCAGAACTACCACTTGACGCAGCAATCCCATTACTGAGTATATACCCAAAGGATTATAAATTATTCTACTATAAAGACAGTTGCACACATATGTTTATTGTAGCACTGTTCACAATAGCAAAGACTTGGAACCAACACAAATGCCCATTAATGATAGTGTGGATAAAGCAAATGTGGCACATATACACCACGGAATACTATGCAGCCATAAAAAAGGATGAGTTCATGTCCTTTGCAGGGACATGGATGAAGCTGGAAACCATCATTCTCAGCAAACTAACAGAGGAACAGAAAACCAAACACTGCTTCTTCTCACTCATAAGTCAGAGCTGAACAATGAGAACACATGAACACAGGGAGGGGAACATCACACACTGGGACATGTTGGAGGGTGGGGAACTAGGGGAGGGACAGCATTAGGAGAAATACCTAATGTAGATGGCAGGTTGATGGGTGCAGCAAACCAACATGGCAAATGTATACCTATGTAACAAACCTGCATATTCTGCACATGTATCCTAGGACTTAAAGTATAATAATGAAAAAAAGTAGTGAATTCATGCTGTGTCTTACAAGAAAGGAAAAGCACAGTCCCTTGAGAGACCAAGAAAAGCTTCTTGGGGCATGCAGGTCCTGAGGACGATCATGAAAGACTGATAGAACTGATGGATCAAGAGAACGTGAGAGGGTTTCCAGACAAAAGAGAACATGCATAGTCCAGAGAGTAAAATGATCATTGTTTTTGTAACTGAGGTTTTACATCTGTCAGTCAGGAGCAACTCATAATCATTTTTCCTTCTACAGAAATAATTATTTGTAAAATATCTCAATTCTGAGTTTTTAAATCAATGACATACATAATTAAACATTTTAAGACCAAATGCAATGGACTGAATACTTGTGGCCCTACTCCCTACTGCCAAAATTCATAGTTGATATGTTAACCTCAGTGTGATAGTACTAGGAGGTATGGCCTTTGGGAGGTAATTAAATCTTAAAGGTGGGGTCCTCATAGATGATATTAGTGCTCTTATAGAAAGATGTCAGAGTTAGCCCATTCCCTTTCCTTTTGCCATGTGAGAATACAATAAGAAGTCAGCCATCCGCAACCTAAAAGAGAGTCCTCCCCAGAGCCCAACCATGCTGGCATTCCTATCTTGGAAGTGTGAGAAGTCAATGTCTGTTATTGATAAGCCATCCAGTTTATAGTGCTTTGTTGTAGTAGCCTAAATAGACTAAGAAACCAGATGAGCTTTGGTTTTCTTTGACTGAAACACTGCTGGATAATTTCTACTGTTACTGTACAATTACTGAAATTTCTTCATATTAAAGGTTCACTTATTAGTCGAAAATGATTTTCCAAGAAATTAGAGTTAGATATTTTTTTCTTACCTATGTCTGTGCCATAGGAGTATATACACAATGAAGCAAAGAATTACAGTCACTGATTTCCTTCCCACTCCTCCTTCAATTTATTTATTTATTTATTTTTTTGAGACAGTCTTGCTCTGTCACCAGGCTGGAGTGCAGTGGCACCATCTTGGCTCACTGTAAGCTCCGCCTCCCGGGTTCAAGCAATTCTCCTGCCTCAGCATCCTGAGTAGCTGGGACTACAGGCGCATGCCACCATGCCCGGCTAATTTTTTGTATTTTAGTAGACATGGGGTTTCACCATATTGGCCAGGATGGTCTTGATCTCCTGACCTCATGATCTGCCCGCCTTGGTCTCCCAAAGTGCTGGGATTACAGGCGTGAGCCACTGCGCCCAGCCTTCTTCAATTTTTAAGAGTAACCTGAAGTGATATCTGTCAAGTCAAACTTTTTTTAGACAAATAATTCTTTCAGGGTGCCTTGAGCTGCAAAATGACAGAAAAATCACTGTAAATCATTTAGTTAGTAATGGGCATACAATTGTACATAACAGGGTAAGTGGTTCCGAGTCTGACTGTGCAGAGGCACAAAGACATAGGTATGGGCCTAAGCATTCTCCACCCTCCTGCTCATTCATGTGCAGTATGGCAGAGATGTCTTCCTCATGGCTGCAAGATAATTGCAGCTCCGGGAGTCACATACAAACACAAAAGCATCTAGCCTAGAAGAGGAAGATTTTTCTTCAGCAAATCTCTTTTTTGAGGGGAAAAAAAAGCCCTCCAAAACTCTGGTGGCAGTCTTTTCCTTAGGCCTCATGGACCAGGACTAGGTCACACAAACATGTATAAAGCAATCATTGGAAAGATAAATAGGATTAAAATGATTTGCTAGACTAATCCTGATACACGCTTCAAGGCTACAGTGCATATCACCTTTCATGTGAGGAAATGGGAAGGTGAATGCTGAAATAAAGCTAGAGATGTCCCAGAAAGGAATAAAGAGGGGAAGGCAAAAGAGGGCAAGATTGGGGCAGGGAATGAATGAATCTGGAACCACAGGGCCTGTTTAAAGAGGTGTAAGCTTGGTAGGGGAAACTCAAGAACAGGGTTCTCCATTATCCCTAGGCCTGAAGGAGCAAGGGAAGAAGTAGTTACCAAAACACTGCAGGAAGAAGTTGGGTTCAGAGGGCTTCCCCTTGAAGCCTTGATAAGGCCAGCCTGAGGAAACCTCATAAGGAAAGATTAAGGAAAGAACCAAGAGAATAAACATCTTGACTTCATCCATCTCCTATTAAGGTTCCCCATTGGCCAACTCCACCTAGAAGCCAGAAAGCAAGTAGTCCATACAGAAGAGTCCCGTAGGGCAGATAAGGGGAAAGAGGGAGAGATAATTTGCAGATGCAATGGAAGATATCTAACACAATCAATACAACCATTGATTAATAGCATCCTTGCTGTCATTGCAAATAAAAATCATACTGCATGTGCATTTTCAAGCACAAAATATTAACTTAGTTTTAATTAAGTAATTAAAGAGTTTTTCTCTTTGCCTTTATCTTCCTCTTAAAGTATACCCACATTAAGTAATAAAAGAGTTGTTCTCTGCCTTTATCTTTCTCTTAAAATACACCCACAGTCTTGATTATTCTCCTATATTAGTAATACATTTAAAAAAAAAGATCAGCCAGCAACATGTTAACAGCCATAGAAAATGGTTATGCTTACAAGTATAGGCTAAGAAAAGGGAACCCAGAAAATCTGGTGTACAAGTTGGAGAAAGATTTCGATGGAATGGAGTCATAAAAGATGAGGCAGTTTGAGAAGCTGTTTAAATTGTTCCAGCAAGTTTACATTTTGAAATAATTTTCAGAGCTTTTTTAAAAATTGAATAATTCCAACTTACACAGAACAATGTTATCTTATTTTACCTGCCTGGATTTCTCCCCAGACTTCTTTACAGGATCCTCAGTATTTTTTAGACTAGTTCAGATTTTTTCACTCGTCAATTTCTGTAGCATCAGGAGAAACAAAAACATAAATAGAAAGCAAAGGAAGAACAAGAAAAATGTGAAGGTGTTATCCTTCAGAGTTTCAGTCCCTTACTTTAATCTACATCCATCTGACATCCTTCTGCCTTTTGCTGCTCTGATCATGGAAAAATAAACAGATAATTGGCATGTCACCTCCATCTGAGTTCTATCGACTACTGCAGTTGGCTTTCAAGAACCTTCATGTTGTCTTGCTCCTGGCTGAACTACTTAGGTATGTTTCAACGTGCTGTTAACATTAAGGTGCATGTACCATGCTTAACCAATTGACTCCATATTTTAAAACATGATGGTTTCAGGTAAAAAATACAGAGAATGAATAAAGCAGTTGTGCAGGCCCCATTATATGCTACTAATTGATTTTTAGTACTACTTCTAATTCAAAGAAATTTAAATGGGGGTAATTTGGGATAGCTGTTAGCAACACTTAATCTTTTCATGCCTGAAATTTATACTTTATGGCTAAAATTAAGAAATCTCTTTGAAATACTTGATATCAAATAGAATGGAAAAGATCAGCTGGACTTTGTTTTAAATAGCTAATTCTCTAATGGTGATTTGAATCTTTTTGCTAATAGAAAGGCAAGACAATTATTACACAAATGTAAGATTCATGAGAGCAGATATTTTTATCTGGTATGTTCAATACTGTATTCTCAGCTCTAAGAACCCTGCCTGACCCATCATAGGAGATAAATTGATATATGTTGTATAATGAATATAAATAAATGAAACAAGAATGATTTTATTCTAATGTCAGTTTGACCTCTCATGTTCAATCATTGACAGTGGCTAGTATTCCCTAAGAATGAGTCTTGGAAGATTTAATAGACATTATTCTCTGTATTGCCAAATACATTAAATACAGTAAGTAAAGCCCCAAAGTAAGACTATCAAACAATTTAAATATAAAAAATATGGTTAACTTATTATACACACTAAATGTTAATCTCAAAAATGATAACACTATTATCATTTTTTAATATTTACCTTTTGCCAGCCCAAGCTGAGTGTTTTATTCATAATGCCTTTTCAATCCTGACAATGGGTTCAATGCTACCATGACAGGTAGTAAGAGTCTCATCCTTTAGGTGAAAAAGCTCAGATTTATAAGGGCTATTATTTGGTGAACCCGGGATTCATATCCTCATCTGTCTCTTGTCTCCAAAGTACAACCTCTTAAGCACAAAGGTGTAGCACTTTGTTGTAACGTCTCAAACGAGGAATCCAAGATTTCATTCTTGAATCAGAAAATCTCTCATGACTTCGGCTCAGGTTCGTCTAGCTTTGAATGTCTACTAGGTCACTTTCCTTTGAGTGACAGTTCACAAATTATTTAATATCTCTGAGCCTGTTTCTTTATCTGCAAGGTATGTTTAATTATCCTACCTCATAATGATTTTATTAGAATTATGAAGATGGGACATTCTTGTGAAGCTTGCCTGGTATATAATTTATGCTTATTTTGGAGACTGTGGCTCTGCCCACAGAAGCAGAGTGAAGTAGTGTGTTAAATGATATTGTGAAACAAACTTGTAGAAATATGATCTAAGTAATTTCAACATTAAAAGCACTTATTGGTATATTTTTCCCCTTTTTGTTGGGTGAGGATGAAAACAGGCATTCGCTCCCGGCATCCTAAACTACATGTCACTTTGGCAAGACAGAGAATAATGTCTATTAAATCTTCCAAGACTCATTCTCAGGGAATTCAAGCCACTGTTGATGATTGAGCAATGAGAGGTCAAACTGAAGTTAGAATAAAATCATTCTTGTTTCATTTATTTATAGCTTTATTTTCAGGGTCCAAGGAGAGCTTCTTTACTGAAAAGTAAAGAAGAGAACATTGCTTGCTAATTACTTTTTTTAACTCCTAATTACTAGCTATATTTGTTTATTAAACCTCTATTTTCTTGAAGATCACATTTTCTTTCATTGCTTCATTTTTCTAAATTACAGGTGAGCATGAAGCATCCTCAGGGATCGTCTTCCCTGTTGCACTTGTAGTGAAGGGCATTTTTAATTACTTAAGCCTTTCCCTTTTTCTCTGAGAATTATTGCATACCAAGGTAGATTAGCTTAAAATGAATGTAATGTATAAGCCAGTGTTTGTCTGAGTTCCTCATCTCCTTGACGGCTTCCACCTGAAAGAGGGCAAGTCACAATGGGCAGGAAAATAATACAGGAGAAAGATTGAGAGAAAGAACAAAAGGCATTAAGACTGAATTATAGCATAATCCCTTACTTTGTTTAGTTTAGAAATTATTAGCTTGCAGACAGCTGTCAAAAAAAAAAGTGAAGTCTTCATAGCATGACTAGAAATTGAAATACTAATGGGCAGAGTAAGGCATAATATTGCAGAACTGCCAGGTGACAATTTTAAAATAGTGTGTGGGATTGAACCAAACAGGTGTAAAACTCAAGTTCAGGTGAGACAAAGAAGGGTGTTCTGGATTTGACTGAGAAGACAGGAGGGTAGTTCTGAAAACAATTTCAGAGAGCAAGTTGGACTAATGCAATTGTTTTCAACTTTGGCTGGCCATGACAATCACTTGGGAAGCTTTTGAGTATCCTGTTGCCTAGGGTTCCCTCCCAGGCTATCAAAATAAAAATCTTTGAGAACGGGATTTGGGCATCCATATTTTCCTCATGCTCTCGGTGATTCACATGAGCAGCCAAGAATGAGGACCATTAGAGTAAGGAGGTAGATTTAGTACATAATTCTTCCCCATCATTTTGAATTACACAGAAATCTTAGTCAGCAAAGTCATTGTTTATCAAAGGGACAGTATTAAACCAAGCACATTTTCTCTGTGAATTTGCTGACTGAATTTCCTGACAACTGTCCATTGTCAGAACAGGTGACAATGCTATGGGTAAGAATTGAATTGCAGCTCCGACTGAGTTTCCTGAACGGCAGACTTACAAACCAGGAGCTGGCAGACCTCTGTGCTCCCATACGGCTGTTGAAAATTGAGAAGACCTCTGGAGCCTGTTCTTTTTCCAGCGGCCCAAGGAAACACTTGCCACTGAAACCAGCTGTCCCAAAGCATGAATGGATTAACCTCTGCCAGGGATCACTGACAGTTGCTGAAATCAGCTGCTTGGTACAAGGTGAAGGAGAGGGTAGAGGAATACTTCTGTAGCCATTGTTAGCTCCTTGGGAAACCCCATGATGTGGGTGGCATGGAACACAAAAGGGTGAAAGCTTGTGAAACAATTGCTAGCAAATATCTGCAAATGGAATTGCTTATTAAGGAACACACACTTGGACAAGAAGCTACTAATGACTTTCCATTTACTTAGCAGTGTAAATAACTGGCATTTTAAAAAATTATGTCTTCAAATGCTAAAATATATATCAAATGTAGAGGAATAAATAGATTGTTGTTTTTTCATCCTTTGTTCCTTTTTTTAAAAAAATCTAGTCATGAACAATTTTTCTTAGTATTTGTCAGGTTTGATAAACATGAGCTAAGACTTTTTTTAAGCCACTTTAAATAAATGGATTCTTCTTTCATTCCAAACAGCAGTAGTTTATGTATTTTAAAAATACATTTTTAGTGAGTTGGAAAGCACATTTAAAGGTGTTATCAAATTCTCGCGCTTAGGATATTTATTTGAATTTCTCTGGCACTTAGTGAATGTTGCTGATTAGCTTCAAAATCCAGAAGGCATCAAGGTCCTATGCCTATTTTAACAATTTTTATCTGTTATCCCCAGGGTAATATTCTTACTTTGCTCCATGCTTTTTTAGATTTCTGTGCCTCAAATGTCTTGTGACCTGATTTAGCTTATTATCATTTTAGTTCAATATATGGTAGATTAACAAACACAGCTGTAGTACAAAGTATAAACAAATGATAGTTTGAAGTAATTCTGTAAAAATTTCATGTAGTTTTATGGTTTAGGGTCCGTAGACTTAAAATGACAACAATTAAGTTTTTCTACCTGAAAGCCTCAGATGTATTGGTAAGGTTGCAAATATAGTAGTTTTTACTCCATCACCAAAGTCTTTTTGAAATCAATTTTTTCCTTAGGGTGAAATTTATTTCTGATACAGTTTTTATAAGGTTGCTCAAGAGGGACCATATATGTACAAATCTACCTTTGGAGTTTAGAAAAGTGGATTTAAGAAAAAGCTGGAGAAATGGGCAAAGTTCAAAGCAGTGCTGTGTAGATACGCAAAAGGTGGAAATTGAAACACATACATGGAACAAGGGAGAAAATAGGAATAAATTAGTAAAAACAATTTCTATTACAAATTACATGAAAATAAATATTAACACTTAGACGTAACTACTTTCAGCTGAATCTATGTTTTTGCAAGACATCATTATAAATCTGTTTTTCTTCATTTTTTATTTCTGTTTTCCTCTGTAGGACTTCATTTCCGGGCAGGATCTCATAAGTGACAATAAAGGTCATGGGAAGATCCATACTTACAAAGTATCAGCTTAGCAATCATAGAAGAAAGTACCTCTTTCATATATATCTAGTCTAGGGGTTGAATTTCACTGGATAAAATTATATCAAATGTCCTTCTCTGAGCTGAACTGTGCAGGAACTCTACAATATACCACATGCCCAATACTAAATATGGAGAAGGATCATCGTTACTACCTGAATCACAAGAACTGAAAGTGGAAGAAGGGTTGTAACTCGAAAGAAAATCTACGAGGTAGTGACAGGAACACACACACGCATGACATGTGTGAGCCTCATATCATTCAACTTCCTAGGTGGTATTCTCAAGTAGAATAATCCGAAGAATATCTGATAAAAGGCTATTCAATTAATAAAAGTTTGGCTAGGGAATGGAAAGAACACAAATAATAGGAACTAAAGGAAACAACAGTTATCAGAATCTGAAAGAAGAGAGTCTTTTAGAAATGGCCACCTTGAGAGGAACAATGGTCTTTTGTCATGGAACAGAGTCAGTCCAAGGCAACTGGCAAGGAGGATGCGAGGGGAACAATACTCCAACCTCATCCTCCTCATTCCCTCTTATCTCTGCCGGGGTCCCCATTGACGAAACTCAACAGCAAGCCCTATGACAAGGGAGCTTGCAGAACATGGTAAAATAATGGAGAGAGTTAATCTGCTGGGGCAAATAGAAGATATCCAGCACGTAATTACTGCAAAAGATAGGATACAATAGTGTTCAGTTGTAAATGTGTGACAAAACCAATTCAATTACAGTAAATGTCATGGGAATAAAGATATCTGCATAACTTAATGGAAACCTATCCTCAACTCCACATAACCTCTAGTCCCAACATTTACTTATCTCTGTACTTTTCTTCATAGCCAAGTTTCTTGAAAGAATAGTCAAGATACTCTTCTCCTACTTTCTCATAGTCCATTTACTGCACAATTCCATGTTAGCTTTTGCTCTCAATACTTTATAGCAGTGGTTTTCCAAATGTGGTCCCGGACCAACAGCATCAACATTACCTGGTGATGTGGTTTGGCTCTGTGTCCCCACCAAAATCTCATCTCATTTTGTAATCCCCACAATGCCCACATGTTAAAGGAGGAACCAAGCAGGAGATAATTGGATCATGAGGGTGTTTTCTCCCATGTTGTTCTTGTGATAGTGAGTTGTCATGAGATCTGATGGTTTATATAAGGCAGTTTTCCCTTCTCATTCTCACTCTCTCTCACCTGCCTCCATCTCTCACCTGCCTCTCTTCTGCCATGATTGTAAGTTTCCTGAGGTCTCCCCAGCCATACAGAACTGTGAGTCAATAAAACCACTTTTCTTTATAAATTACCCAGTCTCAGGTATGTCTTTATAGCAGTGTGAAAACAAACTAATACACCTGGGAATGTTAGAAATGCAAGTTCAACTGTTCCTTTCAAAGAACTGGTGAACCAAAAACTCCGAGAAACTGAAACCCAGCAATTTGTGTTTTACCAAGCCCTCTAGGCAATTCTGAAGCACAATAACATTTGAGAATCATTGAATTGCAGAATTACAGAAACTTTTATTTAAAAGATTACCAATAAACCCTACCATGCTAGACTCTCTGATCAGTTTTCTGTTCTCGTCTTTCTTGACCTTTCCTTTGACTTTTGTGTGTGGTGTTTAACACTGTCATCTCTTCTGTAGGGAGAATCATCCTCTCTGTTCTTTTATATGCCTTCTCACACCAGAAAATAATATTCATACTTTTAGAAATATTGGGACAAAAACCACTGCCAATGTCTTCACTTATCATGTTCCAAATCTTTCTAATACTAATAAGCACTTTGTTGATAATAAGCAAAGCTAATGAAATAAAGGTCACTGTTATTGTGTGAAATGCCCTTTCTTATTTTATTATTTTTCTAGTTGCCTGCTTGCAAACTTTATTGAATGCTTTTCACTAGGGCAGTGTGAGAAAGTGAAACCTATAATTTTTCAGCCATTGTGCCTGCTAGTAGGAAGGGTAGTATAATTCCAAGAGAAAATAAGAAGGGGCCCATTGTGTCCTCAAATATAGGACAAGTTTTTCCAATCCATTTTTTCAACAAATGATGCTGATATGTTTATCTTTATCTGACTCCTATTTTTGTTTTTCTTTATTAAAGTTCTAGGGTATATGTGCACAACATGCAGGTTTGTTACATATGTATACACGTGCCATGTTGGTGTGCTGCACCCATTAACTCATCATTTACATTAGGTATAACTCCTAATGCTATCTCTCCCCTCTCCCCCAACCCCACAACAGGCCCCAGTGTGTGTGTGATGTTCCACTTCCTGTGTCCAAGTGTTCTAATTGTTCAGTTCCCACCTACGAGTGAGAACATGCAGTGTTTGGTTTTTTGTCCTTGTGATAGTTTGATGAGAATGATGGCTTCCAGCTTCATCCATGTCCCTACAAAGGACATGAACTCATCCTTTTCTATGGCTGCAGAGTATTCAATGGTGTATATATGCCACATTTTCTTAATCCAGTCTATCATGGACGGACATTTGGGTTGGTTCCAAGTCTTTGCTATTGTAAATAGTGCCACAATAAACATACATGCACATGTGTCTTTATAGCAGCATGATTTATAATCCTTTGGGTATATACCCAGTAATGAGATGGCTGGGTCAAATGGTATTTCTAGGTCTAGATCTTTGAGGAATTGCCACACTGTCTTCCACAATGGTTGAACTAGTTTATAGTCTCACCAACAGTGTAAAACTGTTCCTATTTCTCCACATCCTCTCCAGCACCTGTTGCTTCTTGACTTTTTAAATGATCACCATTCTAATTGGTGTGAGATGGTATCTCATTGTGGTTTTGATTTGCATTTCTCTGATGGCCAGTGATGAGCATTTTTTCATGTGTCTGCTGGCTGCATAAATGTCTTCTTTTGAGAAGTATCTGTTCATATCCTTCGCCCACTTTTTGATGGGTTTGTTTTTTTCTTGTAAGTTTGTTTGAGTTCTTTGTAGATTCTGGATATTAGCCCTTTGTCAGATGAGTAGATTGCAAAAATTTTCTCCCATTCTGTAGGTTGCCTGTTCACTCCGATGGTAGTTTCTTTTGCTGTGCAGAAGCTCTTTAGTTTAATTAGATCCCATTTGTCCATTTTGGCTTTTGTAGCATTGCTTTTAGTGCTTTAGACATGAAGTCCTTGCCCATGCCTGAGGCATGAATGGTATTGCCTAGGTTTTCTTCTAGGGTTTTTTTATGATTTTAGGTCTAACATTTAAGTCTTTAATCCATCTTGAATTAATTTTTGTATGAGGGGTAAGGAAGCGATCCAGTTTCAGCTTTCTACATATGGCTAGCCAGTTTTCCCAACACCATTTATTAAATAGGGAATCCTTTCCCCATTTCTTGTTTTTGTCAGGTTTGTCAAAGATCAGATAGTTGTAGATGTGTGGTATTATTTCTGAGGGCTCTGTTCTGTTCCATTGGACTATATCTCTGTTTTGGTACCAGTACTGACCTATTTTTTTCAATTCAGAATCCCTGAAACTAAGGGAGAAGTACAGTTGTCATCCTAAATTCTCAAGACAAGGTGCATCAGCTGGAAAACTATGAAAATAGATCGAGGACTGAGTTTTAAATCAAAATATGTCATGGATCTATTAAACTTTCTAATGTAGCTGAAATGAAGAGCTTTAACAGTGATGGCTTCTTGGTTCTTTGAAACTTGAAGTCAGCAGAAGGTTTTATTTTTCCTGGAAGTCTACGTGAGTGTAGATTCATGTTAATAGGTTTAGGTTATATAGCTAAACACAAAAGTATAGTGAGCAAGTGAAGTTTTAAGCAAAAATTTGAGTGGTGTGCTTGAGATGAGAACCACAGTAAGGTTTAATCAGAAAAATAGGGCTCGACTTAGCAGTCATGTTGGACATTTCAAAGCCTTCAAATGGAGGAAGTAGTAATCTGATCATAAGTGCAAACACAATGTTTTTTTTCTGAGTTTTGAGGAACTTAAACTGGAGAGGCACTGTTATATCTTCTAGGATTTCATCATACATAGAATGAATAAGATCATCGCTAGAACCAGGAAGACTTTACCAGGTAGAGCAGAATTTTCATGCATGCACTGTTGGGAGGCATCTCAGCCTGGAATATGAAGTACTGGGCTAGAGTTAACATCTCCTGATCTGTAGAAGTTGAGACTTTTCATAACCTGGATGTTGGTAAAAGAAATCTGACAGAGCCTTGTGCTTGTGCCCACCTTCATTCTGTTTCTTTAGTGCTGCTAAATGAACCATAATGGAAACAAGTCAAGTCCTACTTAGAGGAAAATAAATGGTGGAGACAATGCCATTGGAATCAAAGATTAACCAATAAAAAGGGAATTAAAAATGTAAAAAATGAAAGTTTATTCTGAAGAAGCACATAGCACAAGTTACTGCTTTGCACTGGACTACTGTTTTTGCAGCTATAAAAACCTTGGACTTACAGAGTGGAAATTATTGATAGCCAACTGACCACTATTGTAGAGAAGCTAAAACTAAAAATATCTCTATCTTCTTATTTCTATCTAGCCTCTATATGCCACTAAATGCATGATCCTTGGCTGACATCTGTGGTGAGGGCCTGAACAGTATTATGTTCTAAACTATGGTTATATTATTTTGCTAGTACTGCTGCTGTGGCACCTACAGACTTTTTTTTCCTCAATCATTTGACTGTCCAAGAAGTATTGTGATGATCCAATGTGTCCTATCAATTCTTTTTAAAAGAACCCAGTGTAAGACACTGCAGGTTACAGCTGCTGAAGGAACTACCATTGACTTAAAACTCCAACCCAATTGAAAATCAGCATAATAAGACATAATGGAGAGAATAAATTTTAAGTTTTCCTTAGGAATTTAATTTAGAAGCAAATTTATTCTGGGTATTAATTTTTCTTTAGCAATTTGATAATTAGAGGGTGTTCTGAAATTGCATATTTGGGTCATGTTTTCACTGCTGGCATTGTGCTATCTGGAACATTTTTATGCTATAATTTGACTGAATATGTAATTCCTTCTAAATTTTAAATAAATACAATTTGAGATATGGAATAGAATTTAAAAAATTCAGAATAGTAGATAGATTTTTTAATGTAGTCTTTTTTTTACCCATTTCAGATCATTCTGGGAACAAAATAGGAATTGCCCACTATGGTTCAAAGAGGATAATGGTGAGTTGTGGATGGTGACAGGGAGTGAATTCACAATGATAAGAACAGGACTGGCCTTGCAAATTGTAGCTTTTCTCTCCTGTTTACCATAGGTTTAATTATCAAGCCAAGTCATGAGATGAAAAGTTGGGGAGAGTAAGGAAATTATTTTCTGACACTCCTTACATTTTAGCTTCAACCCCTAAGGTGGGAACTTCTGCTCTCTCCAATTGCCTCACTCACTGCCCCAAAAGAAGAAAGAGTGACAGATGTTGGTGAGAGCCTGCCCTCTCTTGGTGAGAGTTAATGTGATACAAATCTTTTTATGAACTTTCTCATTTAAAAACTTCATCTTCTTATGGCTACTCCATTCTCTTCCAATATTAATTCCATTCTTTTTTAATATCTGTCACCAGCTCCACTCCTATCATATATCACCTCGGTGGGTTGTTCTCCAGGGCCCCATCTTTGGTCCTTTTAGTGTTTTTCTAAAATGCAAATGGAGACATATCACTCTCCAGCTTAAAATATTTCAATGAATTTCTTTAGTTTGCAGAGTAAACTCTGAATTCTTCAGCTAAGTCTTGATGGCTTCTTCTAAATAAATGAGGAGAGACATGATCACATTTATAGATCTAAAATATTACTGTGTTAGCAATGTGGGTAAACTAATAGGTACCCAGTAAATATTTGTTAAGTGAATGAAGGAAAGAAGGAATAAGGATATGAGACCTGGCTGAAGAATTTGTTGGAAAGAGGGAAGAGAGACCTAAGAGATAATAAGAAGGTAAAATCTGCAGCAAAGCTGACTAACTAGAGGTGGGATATTAGAGAAGGAAGATGATATCCAGATTTTTGTTTCGTTTCTGACATTATTTTTCAAGAGAAAGATAAGAATAAACAATTTTAAGGAAGAATTTATGAGTTCAGTTTTAGAAATACTGATTCTGAGTTTTCAACCATAGCACAATATGAATTATTTACTCCATCAATTTGAAAGCATTTACCTGAATACATAATGGTATTTTATGCTTTCTCTGCATCTGTCACACTTGTTCTGACCGCCTTGAGTATACTTCCAGACTTCTGGCTTCTGACACTTTTGCATTCTTTGAAGCTTACTTTAAGAATCCTCTTTTTCAGAAAGGAACCATGCTCCTTCTATCAATCCATAGTTAAATTAGACCCATTCATTTATGTGTCCTTCAATCTACATTTATTCTACTCAATATATATTTATTAAGTAAGTACCTACACTGTCCTTGCTCTGTTCCCCCACCTCTAAAGTAATATTTAATACATTACACTATAATAATTGACTTACAATATTTCTCTTCCATATACTGCAAGCTCTTTGGATATAGGTACATGCTCTTAAATTTCCTAGAATCTAGCCCATTATTAGGTACACAAAAACTGATGGAGGTTACTTAGAAAATGATTATGGGCCAGTCATTGCATCTCACACCTATAATCCCAGCACTTTGGGAGGCCAAGGAGGGCAGATCTCTTGAGCCCGGGAGTTCGAGACCAGCCTGAACATCATTATATCATTCTGGGACCCTGTCTCAACAAGAGGAAAATAGAAAGGAAGAAAAGAAGAAAAGAATAGAGGAAGGGAGGGAGGGAGGGAAGGAGGGAGAGAGGGAGGAAGGAAGGAAGAAAGGGGTATTAGTCAGAATTCTCTAGAGGGATGAACTAATGGAATATATATATTATAAAGGGGAGTTTATTAAGTATTAACTCATATGATCACAGGGTCCCACAATAGGCTGTCTACAGGCTGAGGATCCAGGAGGCCAGTCCAAGTTCCAAAACTCAAGAACTTGGAGTCAATGTTCAAAGTCAGGAAGCATCCAACACAGGATAAAGATGTAGGTTGATTAGGATGAACCTGGGCACTTAGCAGTGCAGGAACAATGGTGAGCCTCTAGCCCAGATGGGAGCGGCAATGGGTGTCTCACTAGATCAGAAGCACAATGGACACCCCGACAGATCTGGAGGGGTGGAAGTCAATGGTAGGTTTGCAATGGCGGCAAACAGCAATGGTGGACAGTGAGTGAAAGCTCAGCTCGAGCTGGAACAAACACAGACCAGAAGAGTATGCAGTTGCAGGATTTAATAGAGTGAAAACAGAGCTCCCATACAAGGGGAGGGGACCCAAAGGGGACTTCCCACTCCTGGCTCGAATGCCTGGGGTTTATATCCCAATCATTGTCCTTCCCCATGTATTCTCAGGCAATAGATGATTTGATTATTTCTTTACCTCCTGTTTTTAGCCTAATTGGTATTTTAGTGAGCTATCTTTACTGCCTGATTGGTCGGAAGTGAACTGAGTTACAAGCCCTGTGTTTAAAGGTGGGTGTGGTCACCTTCCCCAGCTAGACATAGGGATTCTTAGTTGGCCTAGGAAATCCAGCTAGTCCTGTCTCTCAATTTGATTGTGCCCACCCAGATTAAGGGTGGGTCTGCCTTTCCCAGCCCACTGACTCAAATATTAATCCCTTTTGGCAACACCCTCAGACACACCCAGAATCAATACTTTGTATCCTTCAACCCAATCAAGTTGATACTCAGTATTAACCATTGAAAGAAAGAAAAAAAGGAGGAAGGAAGGACGGAAGGAAGGAAGGGAGGGAGGGAGGGAGGGAGGGAGGGAAGAGAAAAAGAAAAGAGACAGAAAGAAAAGAAAAGAAGAGAGAAAAGAGAGAGGGAGGAAGGAAGGAGAGAAAGAAAAAAGACAGAAAGAGAGACAAAAGAAAGGAGAGGAGTGGAGGAAGGAAGGACAGAGAGAAAGGGAAAGAGAGAAAGAGAAAGAAAAAGAGAAAGAGAGAAGTGATCGTAACGAAGTGAATGCAAGAAATCTATTGATAGGTATAGATGTCAAACTCTAAACAGTAATCCCTTCAAGAATCTCATCCATGTAGATTCTACTCTTGAGAAAGATAAGAAAACAGACAAACACAATGCCAAAGGCCAGAAACCAAACTGTGCATCAGTCTTAAGGAAGCAGGCATCAGTGGGGCTGATAAGTTAACAAGCCTTGCAGGAAACAGAGGAGAAATCTTTGTAATAAGCACCTCTCAAGTCAACTTCACAATGTTAAGCAATTGCCTGGAGCACATTTTATGTACCATTAAGAGTTAATTTCTTTGGGCCAGGGTTGAATTCATAAAGGAGTAGAACTCAGTGAAATAGTGCTGGCATTATCATTCATAGGTCTTTATTAGGTTGTGAATAAATCTTCCATTATCTTAAAGTATTTACATCTTTCTTATAACAGTAATTCCATAACCTTCTTTGGCTACTAAATACTACCCTGTCTTGAAAATTCTTACAGCATTACTCTTTCAAAATCAAGTTACAATTCATCCCATATTTGCCAGAAATAAAAAAAAAGTTACATAAAAATTGTCATTTGATTTTGTTTTCACACTTAATAAGTTGTCTAAGCTTGTCCAACAAGATCGAGATTCCTTTGTTATCAATGATTTTTAAACTTGTCTAAACTAACTTTAAATGTTCTCTTTTAATAAGAGATGTACACTCATTCATTAGCATTTCTTTATAACAAGTATTCTTAAAGCCTGGTTTGTTTGCTTGTACATATAGCTATTAAAGGGGATATTTAAAATATTATATATGTTTGTGGGCAAAATGGCAAACACATAGTATTATTAAATAGTAAAATTTAGCTTTTAAGAATAAGTTTAAATTGGATACATAAGTCATTAAAACATAAAAATATGCTAAAAGGCCATAGGACTTTATCATTAGTAGGTCTTTATTGAGTTTTGAATGAATCTTCCGTTATCTTAAAGTATATCACAACTTTATTAAACTGTAATTTCATAACCTTCTTTGGCTACTACATAATTACCCTGTCTTATAAATGGCCTCTGGATCAGAGAGATTTGAAGAGCTAAAGATAATTAAGAAAAACTTATAGAACACGATTGTTTATAAGGGGAGAAGAAAGGTTTATAGTTTGGTTGACTATGCAAATAGAAAAACCACTGAGAAACAGGAAAATAAAAATGAGAAAGAAAGAAATTTATCAAAAAGCAAATGAGTCTGGCCTCAAAGATATTGAATATACTGTTGCAGTGGAATATCAAAAATGACAGTGCACAATTATCCAGAACTTAAAGATATGAGAGTAGAATTTAAGGAGATAATGAATGAAATAAAAATCTATATAAGAGTCTTTTACATAGGATAAGGATGTATGACACAGTTAAGAACTCAGGGAGTAGAGATTTAGAGCAAGAAGGCAGAAATCATTGGTGCAAGTGAAGGAGAAGCAATCAGAAACAGAAGAAGTGTGGCCAAGATGGCACTGGGACAGGGCAGAGTTCACTCAGCTAGGTCCAGAGTCAGAAGCCATCAAACATATGGATGATGGTGGAGGTTCTCAGCTCAGTCTGAGGTATGCTTGTTACAGAACATAACACATTCCTCTCTGGAGTAAAAAACATAACAGAGGTGACCCCTCAGACTTTTTATTGTTTTTTATGTGCCACCTCTACTTGTGATAAACAGTAAAAAAATCCACTCCCCAAAACACTCCACCCCAAATAACCACATTCAAAATCATGAACTTTTAACATTGCCAAAGTTACCCTTCAACCTTCAAACACCATCTTGCTTAATCAAGAACTTTCCTTGCTTTAAGGGAGAAAGATGGGTGTATTCATTAGAGTAGACAAAGAGACTGTAACAACCCCCAAAATCTAAATGGATTAACAAAACAAAAGTTTATTTATCTTCCCCTCACAAAGTCTTTGTAGTTTGAATAACTCTTCAAGGAAAGTGTCCTCTGTGCAATTGAAGAAATTTTGATTTTATGACACCATTGTTTCAACATGTGCTCTATGTGCTCACCCCTGGAAGAATAAAAAGAAGCTGGAATGTTGCACAAGGGGTATGGAGGTTTTATTCTGTGTTAACTTGACCAATCTAAAAATGTTTCCCCAAAATGCCTTTCTCTTAAGTTTCCCCTATTAGAGGTGGCCAAAAAAGAAAATCTCACAAGATTTGGAAAGCAAAAGTGAGAGCAGTGATTACATTCTGAAAGTCATCCTGGCTAGACTAGTGAGAGACAGATGCAGAGCTATCATCAGATTCTACCTTGTTTTGCTCTCCGCACACTGAGAGATAAATGCAGAGGTGTAGTAGATTCTGGCTTATTCTTGCTCACCCTCACTCCATGTCCAGCTCTTTTTCCTGCCTGCCAGCCTTTCTAATCAACAAGAAGATCCAACCTACTCCCAGACACAGAGGCAACAGCTATGTATAGACTTCTCCAGCAGTTTTCCTTCACTGTCTCACACTGGCAGACAAATGTATTCCCTGACAACCCCCAATTTATTCACTTGTGCCAGTGGCTCAGAAGTTTTTCATTGATTCTCAAATCTTCCTTTTACACTCTTATTTCTCTAACATTTCCTACAACTGTGCAAATTCTTACTAATAAATCGTTTGTTCCATAATGCTCATAGTGGTTCTGCTTTCCTGACGGAAGCTAACTACTACAATTATTGGTACCAAGAGTAGTTCCAGAGAAACAGACTCAAATACCACTATAGACCACTAGTCAACTATTCTATAGATAGGTTTATGGAGGTAAAGTCATTAATGAAGTTTTGAAAAGCATCTATCTCATCAACAAGTCCCTAAAATCAACCCATATTTCTTTGCCTGCTTCTGGAATGCATTATAGGTAAAGACATAATAAACAACTAGCAGAATCTCCACATTGGTTTCCTAACTTATAAAATAGGACTAGTATGGTGAGGAAGACCAACTAGAAACCTCTAGAACTACCTCTACAATCAGATTAATAAAGGCAGTTCCTCATTCCTTGGGAACATTTCAGGTATGTGTGCCAACATTAAGGACTTGAAGGATACAGAGACGGACATTCCTACCACAAGTCTATTCAACTTGCACATTTGGCTTTTGTACAGAACAGAGGGATCCCGGAGAAGGATAATGTATTACTGTAAACTTAAACTGGTAATGATGCATACTGTAAGCTTCAGTTCCACATGTGATTTATTTACTAAGACAAATCAATACATTCCTGGGTTCCTGAAATAATAATGTTGATCCTGTGAATGCTTTCATTTGATATACCACCACAAATCTACTTCAGAACTATCTGTATCAACTCTGACATCCTATGTCATAATCTATCCTACAGGAACCTTCTTTGATCATCTCTCTGTTACACAAGACATCCTGATGGTCTACATTAATAATGTCAGGCTGATTAGATTTGGTGAGCAGGAAGCAGTAATTACCTTAAACACCCTGGTAAGATACTCATATTCAAAAAAACTTCAGAAAAGTTTCTATGTGTCCAATGGTCAGGGCCATGTTACTATATCTTTTCCAAGGTAAAGAGAAAGTTGCCAAATTTGGTCCTTCCTAACACTAAGAGATTAAGTCTGGTAGGAGTCTTTGGATTTTGAAGGCAACATATATCTCATTTAGGCATACTACTCTGACTCAATTATTGAGTAATCCAAGAGGCCGCTATCTCTGAGTAGAACTCTAACAAGAGAAAAATGTGTAAAAGGTCCAGCTTTCCACGTAAGCTGTTCTGCCACTTAGACCTTATAATTCAGCAGACCTGTGATTGAAGTGTTTATGCTTTACAATGGAAATTTTGTAGCACTAATAAATTTTTTTTAAATACAGAACTTTAAGATTTAGGAGCTAAGCTTCACCATTCTTTGTAGATATCACTCACTTCTGAAAAATAGCATTTGAACTGTGTTGGGTCCTAGTAGAGAATAGATACTTAACAATGGACCATCAAATTATCTTGAAAACTAAACTATCAAGAACTAATTTTGGATTTAACCGCCCCCTAAAATTGGGAGTGAACAGTACAACTCCATCATCAACACCAGCAATTCCCTAAAAGCACAACATGCATGAGTAAGAAATTCAACTTTCCATTTCTCTCCTTACATTTCCTCTACTCTATCAGCCCACAGCTGTGTGAGTATTTTTAATCAGTCGACTAAAGAGGAAAGAAAGATGTGGCAATGGTTTACAAATGGTTCCACATAGTACATTGGCACTTTCTAAAAGTGGAGAGCTATTCTATTACTACTACTCAGGGAAAATCTCCCCAGCAGCTATATCTCTGAGCAGTGCACCTGGGATTTTTTTTATTTTGCCTAATAAGAGATGAACAGAGAGATCACAAGGTCAAGAGTTTGAGACCAGCCTGGCCAACATGGTAATACCCCATCTCTACTAAAAATACAAAAAAATTAGCTGGGCATGGTGGCACACGCCTGTAATCCCAGCTACTCAGGAGGCTGAGGCAAGAGAATCACTTTAACCCAGGAGACAGAGGTTGCAGTGAGCCAAGATCATGCCACTGCACTCCAGTCTAGGTGACAGGGTGAGACTCTAAAAAAAAGAGAGAGAGAGATGGTCAGAGATATAGACCTATGCTGATTCTTAAGCAAAGGCTGACAATTGTTAGATAGTCAGGGACTTGGAAGGAATATGATTAAATTTGGTAAAAAGTAGTTCTGGAGAAGAAGCACGTGGATCAACCTCTGAAAAACAGACACACAGTGTGAGGATATTTGTGTCCCATATTAATGCTTACTGAAGACCTCCAGCAGAAGAGATTTTAATAATCAGGTAGACAACCTTACTCATTCTATAGATGACAGTCTCTCTCTTTCCTCAGCCACTTTGACATTTCTGTATCAGCTCACTAATAAGATAGTTATAGTAGTAAAAATAAAAGGCATTCATAATCTCAGCAACATATACTTCTACTCACAAAGGCCACTCTGTCAATAGCCACTGCTGAGTACTCAGCCTGAGAATAACAGATTAACACAGAGTTCCAACATGGTATTACATTCTCCAGAGTAACCAGCCACCTCATGGCAGTTTGATTACATTGAACAATTTCTTTCAATTGAAGGGCAGCAATATTTTCTCACTTGATAAGATACTTTTTATGAATGCAGTTTTGCCATTCCAGTCCACAAGGTTTTAGTAAAAACTACCATCTGTAAACTTAGAGAATGCTTTATTCACTAACATGGTGTATCATATAGCTTTGCTTCTCTCCGAGGAACTTGTTTTACAGTACGTAAAGAGCAACAATTATCTTTTGCTTATTGAATTTACTGATCCTACAATGTTTCCTGGAATAAATTGTTAAGACTCAAACACAATGCCAACTGAATGGTCACACTTGATGGAGCGCTGCAATGTCGTTCAGCATACACTATATGCTCTGAATCAATGACCAATATATGATGCTGGGATTTTTTCCCCATTAGTCAAGATTCATTGGTTAGGGAAGCAGGAAGTGGAAGATGAAGTAGCTTCTCTCCCTGTTACTCTTAATTATCCAATAGCAAAATTTTTGCTTCCAGTCCCCATAACTTTTGGATCTGCTAGTTTAGAGATCTTCATTCCCTAGGAAAGAATGCCTCCAACAGGGCAGTCATTAAACCTTAAAGTTCCAACGTGATCTCCTCTGACTCCATGTCTCACATTTGAGGCACACTGATGTGAAAGGTAGGCTCCCACAGCCTTGGACAGCTCTGCCACTGTGGCTTCACAGGGTACAGCTTCCCTCCCAACTGCTTTCACAAGCTGACATTGACTGCCTGCGACTTTTCCAGGCACACAGTTCAAGCTGTTGGTAGATCTACCTTTACTGGGGTCTGGAGGACAGTGGCCCTCTTCTCATAGCTCCACTAGGCAGTGCTTCAGTGGGGACTCCAACCCCACATTTCCCTTCCATACTGCCCTAGTAGATGTTCTCCATGAGGGCACTACTCCTGTAGCAAACTTCTGCCTGGACATCCAACTATTTCCATACATCCTCTGAAATCTAAGTGGAGTTTCCCAAATGTCAATTCTTGACTTCTGTGCACCCACATGCCCAACACCACATGTAAGCTGCCAAGGCTTGGGATTTGTACTCTCTGAAGCAATGGCCTGTGCTGTATGTTGGTCCCATTTAGCCAGTGCTGGAGCTGAAGCAGCTAGGACACATGGCACCATGTCCTGAGGCTGCATAGAGCAGAGGGGCTCTGGGCTTGGACAACAAAATTATATTTCCCTCCTAGGCCTACAGGTCTGTGTTGAGAGAGGTTACTATGAAGGTTTCTGACATGACCTAGAGACATTTTCCCCCATTTTCTTGGTGATTAACATTTGGCTCCTCACTACTTATTTAAATTTCTGCATTAGGCTTCATTTTCTCCCCAGAAAAAAAAAAATGGATTTTTGTTTTCCATTGCATCATTGGGCTCCAAATTTTCCACTTTTTTTTTTTTTTTTTTTTTTTTGCTCTGCTTCCTGTTGAACTTTTTGCTGCTTAGAAATTTCTTCTGCCAGATACCCTAAATGATCTCTCTCAAAGTCAAAGTTTCACAGATCTCTAGGGCAGGGGCAAAATGCCACCAGTCTCTTTGCCAAAATGTAGCAAGAGCAACCTTTATTCCAATTTCCAACAAGTTTCTCATCTCCATCTGAGACCATATCAGCCTGAATTTCACTGTCCATATTACTATCAGCATTTTGGTCAAAGCCATTCAACATGCCTTTAGGAAGTTTCAAACTTTCCCACATCTTCCTGTTTTCTGAGCCTTCCAAGTCTTTAGGAAGTTCCAAACTTTCCCACATTTTCCTGTTTTCTTCTGAGCCCTGCAAACTATTCCCACCTCTGCCTATTACCCAGTCCCAAATTCGCTTCCACATTTTCAGGTATCTTTACAGCAGTGTCGCACTCTCTGCAGTACCAATTTACTGTATTAGATGGTTCTCACACTTTTAATAAAGATATACCTGAGACTGAGTGACTTATAAAGGAAAGAAGTTTAATTGACTCACAGTTCAGCATGGCTGGGGAGGCCTCAGAAAACTTATAATCGTGGCAGCAGGGGAAACAAGCACTTTCTTCTTCACATGGCAGCAAGAGAGAACTGCTGAGCAAAGGGGGAAAGGCCCCTTTTAAAACTATCAGATCTCATGAGAACTCACTATCAGAAGAACAGTGTGAGGGTAACTGCCCCCACAGTTCAATTACCTCCTACCAGGTCCCTCCTACAACATGTGGGGATTATAGAAATTACAATTCAAGATGAGATTTGGGTGGAAACACAGCCAAACCATATCACTCATGTATTCTTACAGTAAAAAATTAATGGAACACTATAAGAACTCAAAATTGTCAGTACTACTAATGGCATAGACTCCAGGAATTCAGTTTGGGGACACTCTACAAATCAAGAAACCATGATCAGCTAAGTTGCTTGCTGAGGATGAAGGGAATATGGAATAGGTATTAAAAGAAGCAAATAATAAATATCAGCTACCACCACATGAGACTATAAAAATTACAACTACAGTAGTTGTATTTCCTCTTTACTTATATATAAACACATTTGCATGTATATATCCATATAAACATATATCCAAGAGGGGGCAAATAACAAAGAAAAAGATTAGTTAATATAAGATACAGAGATTTGTATATAGACCTTTCATTTTTATTATCTAACATATGTTAATAGTGATTAACCTAATATGTCAATATTTAAGTTGCTAGAAGATATGAAAGCAAGAATGTGACTAATCTAGGAAGGGAATAAATACCACCCACAGATGAACAAAATGACTATGGGACTTTGTATCCCTTTTGGTGGGAAGTGAGTGAATCGGAGAAGGGAGTTAGCAGGTTTTCAGTTGCATAAGAGATAGGTGCATCATGGTAGGTAGATTACTTACCTATTAGATGCGAATATGGATAAAGGAGGTGTGAATGACACCAAGCTGACATGAGCTGGAGTGTGGTTGTTTTGTACTTTATCAACTTGTTTAACCTGGAACTATAGTGCCCAGAATCCTCTTTCTTTCCCCATATGGTTCTCAGAGGCGGTCAAAAGATAATCCAATGTGACTCGGAAAGCAAAAGTGAAGCAGCAGCCATTACTCTTTGAAGTTCATCCTAGTTAAAGGTTGTAAGAAATATAAAGATCTTCCAGAAGATTTTCATTTGTCTTTAATCTTGATGTTGAGAGACAGACACAAACATACCAGTGGATTCAGCTTCTTGCTCTCCACTCTGCATCCAGCTCTACTTCCAAATGCCACTGATGAACAGGATCCCCTATCCTTCAGCAGACATAGAAACAGCAACCTTCCACAGTCACCAGCTCTCCTTTACACTCCTATTCCAGCAGCTGCATATGTGTTGCTTCACTAATTTCCTGGCAAGCTCTAACTTGTTCACCCACGTCAATGCATCAGAGGAGCTGAGAAGTGACTGTTCTACAGCTTCTCCCACAATTGTGCAAGGATTTACCATTATAATAAATCCCTACTCTACAGTACTCTGAGTAGTTCTGCTTCCTTGATTTAGTCCTGACTGATATAGGAGCTTCTCAGGTCCCCAGCCACACAGAGACAGTCCGTGGGCCAGAATAGTCCACAGTGCATTTACCTGCAAGGAGGCTGGGAAAGACTGAAGAACTGACAAGTGAGCAAAGGTAATGTCAACCATTTCTTTTTCATTTCCCAATGTTAATTTATTATCCTAAAGAAAAAACAACCATGTACTCATTATTTTTAAAATTACCAGGAGTAAAAAATAATTATTTCTTATCAAAGTCTAGATGCTCCTTCTATCATCCTCCCAATAACAACACTTAAGGGGAAGCCCTTTCTTTCATACACAGGGTATAGGACAAACTGTTAAGACTGAAGTTACATCATGCTGATCTACAGAGGAGAAGACAACTGAAAAAGTTAGTAAGAGTCAAAATCCCTTTTAAATCAAAATTACTTTTAAAACAACAGTTTCAACATTCTTGTGAGGGGAAAAAAAGAACAGACATAAAAATAAGGACTAGATGGTGAGGAAACAGAGCAAAAGGCAGCCTGTTAAGAAGTGAACCAGTGGATGGAGGAGGAGAATGGTATATCAACTTGACAGAGTAATAAAATCCTTCAGAGGTTTCTCTGAGATAGGGAAGATATGACTATGTTTATAGAAAATAGAATGATGTTAATGAACTCAAACTAACAAAGCGGAAAAGTAAACAATGTTTCAATAGCCAGAAAACATAGGACAAGACTAGAATCAAGAGCATAAGGACATAAGGTACAGAGAGTACCTTACAAATAACAGATCCCACTTCCCTGACCAATAAAGAAGAGGATAACAGGAGGAGAAATGGCAAAAAAAAAAAAAAAAAAAAAAATCAACCAAGAAAGGAGTACAGTTTATCTCTTCCTTTCTTCTTCATTCTCTAACACACACCGACATCCATAGTCAAGTTTTATTTTTTAATGGCTAATAAATCGTTGACATAAAATCAAATTTTGAAAAGGAACATGTCTTACTCATATAGAGGTGCATCCTGGTTGAACCTAAATTAAGATTAGAAGTATGAGGCCAACAGATGCCCTCTGCCTCTGCAACCACCATTTCCTGACTCACAAAGATGGAGGGAGAGGTGCATGGAACAAAAAGTGGCCTGTAAGAGTAATTTGGGGGTTAGAGAGAAAAATGTTAAAAATAGCAGAGTATCTCATTTCATTAGCTGGAAAATTATAATCTAAATCCATGACTACATTGATTATAGTCATCAAACTTCCAAAAAAGGAAGAAAAAAGCATAATTTAGGAAAACATTAAAATGCAATCTAACCTTTAGTATTCACTCTAGAAGCTCATAGTCTACTGGCAAGTTTTCTGGGGAAATAATAAAACTTAGCTTATTTAATTTAACTTTTGGTCCTCAGAACCTTCATAAGATCAACAGCATTATTATACAGTACTTCCTAAGAGTAATAACAGTAAAACATGACATTAATAAGAACTTACTATGTGCTAGAAATGTGTTTGACTGTTTTAACTTACTATGTGTTAGAAAATAGAGCTAAAAACTATATTGATCCCATTTAATCCTCATAATTCTAGAAGGAAAGCATTACTGTTATCTCCATTTCACAGATAAGAAAGTTGGAATTTAGTGCTTTACCCAAGATCACACAGTAAGAAAGAAAACCTAAACCCACATCTTTTTGATATGCAATTCCAAGCGCACCGCCACTAATCTATGCCACTTTCTTACATTCACAGACCTCCAAAAATATCCAACCGACTTTAAGCACTGGCTGTTTAAATATGTATTTCCCAGAACATTTTTTTCTATATTTTACAAATTTTTCATGAATGCAAATATTTTATGAACCTCTACTTTAAAAAATGATTATTTTAGTTATTTTCTTGGTCCTGTTTTCTTTCAAAAAGATAGGCTCTGCAAACTCTAGGTATAATTTAAATTCAACCCGAGTTGAAAAGGGCTTCCCACTCTCCTGAGTCCTACTGTTATTGGCGTGGAATTGCTGACCTAGTTCTAAAGCGAGGGATAAATGCACATGGCTCAAATGTAGTCTTTGGGGGAAGAGGAACGTTATTGTTGATGCCCCTTTTACATAAAATGCTGACCTTTCAATGTAAACCATTTCTTATTGTAAATGTTTAACAAATAAAAATAATTGAGGTCATGCTTTACCAACAATGATCCATGCTGCTTTAACCTTGGTTTACCTTCTATATTATAATCTGAATACCCCACTTGAGTTCAGTCTTGGGGAATAGGGCATTGTTCCATGTTGTATAAGGTAAAATATCAGACTTAATCCTATATACCTTTAATCTGGAAAATAAAATGCGTAGGTAGAAAATAGTGCTCTCAACTTACTCTAAATCTAATAAAAAGAAGGAAAAGCACACTATCTATCTGATGTTAAGCATACAGATATGACAGTTGTATTGTCGGCACAGAGACATTGGTTCATATAATACAGTATCAGCAACACTTTAAAATTTTACTGATTAGAAGTATTGAAATTATAACCTGTGACACAAGTTTCAAAATCAGAAAATGCCTTCAAACTTGTTTTATGGTATATATGAGGAAAAAAATGTTTAAAGAAATATTATAGAATTTAGAAATTGTTACCAAATATGCAAACATGCAAATTGGGGAGACAGGAAAATGAAGAACAGGCAGAACACAATCTCAGAAATGGAAGGCAAAGGGCAGGCACTAAAGCATCTCTCTGTTTCTCCCACAAATCACCCATGTCTCTACGCTCTCCCTCTGATCAGCATCCTAGACTCGGACATGGCCCAGTGTGGCCACATTGCCTGCAGCTCTCATCTCAGGCTATTAAGTACCTACTCTCATCTGATGATCACGATTCCCAGTTGCCTCCACTGTGAATTGTTTGCTGCTGAATTGAGTATTCATGCCAAAGATATGTCAGCTTCAACTGAAAGGCAAGTTTATTATTTTATTTTTGTTAACTTTTATTTTAGGTTCAGAGGTACATCTGCAGCTAAAATGTGTGTACTGGGATTTGTGTGTACAGATCATTTCATCACTCAGCTAAAAAGCACAGTTCCCAATATGTAGTTTTCCAATCCTCACTTTTCTCCCACCCTGTACCCTCAAGGAGGGCCCAGAGTCTATTGTTTCCTTCTTTCTGTCCATGTGTACTCAATATTTAGCTCCCACTTAGTGGAGTGAGGACATGCAGTATTTTGTTTTCTCTACCTTTGTTAGCTTGCTTAGGGTACTAGCCTCCACCTGCATCCATGTTACTTCAAAAGACATGATCTAGTTCTATTTTTGTGTCTGTGTAGTGTGTAGATATACCACATTTTCTTTATCCAGTCTACCATTGATGGGCATTTAGGTGGATAATATGTTTTTGCTATTGTGATAGTGCTGCAATGAACACACGCATGCCTGTTTCTTCAAGGCAGAACGATTTATCTTTCTTTGGTTATATACCCAACAATATGATCACTTGGTCAAAGAGTAGTTCTGTTTTAAGTTATTTGAGATAATGCCAAACTGCTTTCTACAAAGGCTTCACTAATTTACATTCCCACCAGCAGTTTTAAGCATTCCCTTTTCTCCAGAGCCTCACTTTGTTATTTGTCGGTTGTTATTCTGATTGGTATAAGATGGTATCTCACGGTGATTTTGATTCACAATTATCTAATTAGTGATGTTGAACATTTTTTCATATGCTTGTTGGCCATGGGTATGTCTTCTTTTGAAAACTGTTTATGTCCTTTGCCCACTTGTTAATGGGGTTGATTTTTGCTTAATTTATTTAAGCTCCTTATAGATTCTGGATATTGTTGGATGAACAGTTTGCAAATATTTTCTCCCATTCTGTAGGTTGTCAATTTAATCTTTTGATAGTTTCTTTTGTGTACAAAAGCTCTTTAGCTTAAGTAGATCCCATTTTTGGTTTTGTTACAATTGCTTTTGGAGTCTTCATCATGGAATCTTTGCCAGGGCCTATTCCAGAATGGTATTTTCTAAGCTATATCCTAGAGTTTGCCTACTTTTAAGTTTTACATGTAATTCTTTAATACATGTTGAGTTGATTTCTGTATACAGTGTAAGAAGGGGTCCAGTTTCAATCTTCTGAATATGGCCATCCAATTATCCCAACACCATTTATTAAATATGGAGTCCTTTTTCCATTGCCTGTTTTTGTTGACTTTGTCAAAGATCACATGGATGTAGGTGTGTAGCTTTATTTCTGTGCTCTCTTTTCTGTTCTATTGGTCTACATGTCTGTTTTTGTGAACGTAACATGCTGTTTTGGTTATGGTAGCTTTGTAGTATACTTTGTAGTATAGTTTGAAGTCAGGTAATGTGTCTTCAGCTTTGATCTTAGGATTGCTTTGGCTATTTGGATTCTTTTTGGTTCCATATTTTTAATATAGTATTTTCCAATTCTGTGAGGAATGTCATTGATAGTTTGATATGAATAGTATTGAATCTGTAAATTGTTTTCATCAGTATGCCCATTTAACAATATTGATTCTTCCTATCCGTGAGTATGAAATGTTTTTTCATTTGTTGGTATAATCTATGATTTCTTTCAGAAGTGTTTTATAATTCTCATTGTGGAGCTCTTTCACCTCCCTAGTTAGCTGTATTCCTAGGTATTTTATTCCTTTTGTGGCTATTGTGAATGGGATGGCATTCTTGATTTGGCTCTCAGCTTGGATTTTGTTGATGTACAGAAATGCAACTGATTTTTGTACACTGATTTTTGTATCCTGAAATTTTTCTGAAGTTATCAGATCTAGGAGCTTTTGGGCAGAAAGTATGGGGTTTTTTAGGTATAGAATTATATCACCTGTAGACAGAGATACTTTGACTTTCTTTCTCCCTATTTGTATGTCTTTTCTTTCTTTTCCTTGCCTGATTGCTCTGGCTAGCACTTCCGGTATTATGTTGAATAGAAGTGGTGAGAAAAGGCCTCCTTGTCTTGTTCTGGTTCTTAAGGGGTATACTTGAGCTTTTGCTCATTCAGTATGATGTTGGCTGTGGGTTTGTCATAGATGGCTCTTATTATTTTGAGGTATGTTCCTTCAATGCCTGGTTTGTTGAAGGTTTTTAACCTAAAGGAATGTTGAGTTTTATCAAAAGATTTTTTTCTGCATCTATTGTGACTATAATGTGGTTTTTTAGTTCTGTTTATGTGATGAATCACATTTATTGATTTGTGTATATTGAACCAACCTTGCATCCAAGAATAAAGGCTACTTCATCATGATGGATTAGCTGTTTGATGTGCTGCTGGATTTTTTTTTTTTTTTAATGATTTTTTGCTTCTATGTTCAACAATTATATTGGCCTCAAAAGCTCCTTTTTACACATCTGGTAAAATTCAGCTGTGAATCTGTCCGATCCTGGGCTTTTTCTAGTTGGTAGGCTTTTTATTTCTAATTTCAGAACTCGTTATTGGTCTGTTCAGGGTTTCAATTTCCTCTTGGCTTAATCTTGTGAGGTTGTCTGTTTCTAGGAGTTCATCAATTTCTTCCAGTTTTTCCAGGTTTTCTGTTTGTTTTTGTTGTTGTTGTTTTTCTTTGTTGTTGTTGTTTTTCTTTGCATAGAGGCATTCATAAAAGTCTGAGGGTTTGTGTATTCCTGTATGGTTAGTGATAATATCCCCTTTGTCATTTATGATTGTGTTTATTTGAATCTTCTTTTTTCTTTATTAGTCTACTGGTCTATCAATCTTATTTATTCTTTCAAAAAATAAAACTCCTGGATTTGTTGATCTTTTGTTTGGTTTTTCACATCTTAATTTCATTCAGTTTAGCTCTGATTTGGGTTATTTCACGTCTTCTGCTATTTTGAGGGTTGCTTTACTCTTGGTTTTCTAGATCCTGTAGGTATAATGCTATGTTGTTAATTTGAGATATTTCTAACTTTTTGATGTGAATGTTTAGCACTATAAACTTTTCTCAATACTGCTTTAGCTTTATCCCAGAGATTCTGGTATGTTGTATCTTTGTTCCCATCAGTTTCAAATAATTCCCTGATTTCTGCATTAATTTGTTTGGACAAAAGTTATTCAAGAACACATTGTTTAATTTAAATGTAATTGTATGATTTTGAAATATTTTCTTAGTATTGATTTCCATTTTTGTTGCACTGTGGTCCAAGAGTGTGGTTACTATTTCATTTTTTTTTTAATTTGCTAACAATTGTTTAATGGCTGATTGTGTGGTAGATTTTAGAGTATGTGCCATATGCAGATGAGAAAAATGTATATTCTGTTGTTTTTGAGTAGAGAGTTCTGTAGATTGCTGTTAGGTTCATTTAGTCAAGTGTTGAGTTCAGGTCCCAAATATGTTTGATAGTTTTCTGCCTTGATGATCTGTCTAATACAGTCAGTGGGGTGTTGAAGTCTCCCACTATTACTGTGTGGTTATCTAAGTCTCTTCATGGGTTTCTATTAAATTGCTTTATGAATGTAGGTGCTGCTGTGTTGGGTGTATATATACTTAAGATAGTTAGATCTTCTTGTTGAATGGAACACTTCACTATCATGCAGTGCCCTTCTTTGTCTTTTTTAGTCATTGTTGGTTTAAAGTCTGGTTTGGCAGGGCATGGTGAGTCACACCTGTAATCCCAGCACTTAGGAAGGCCGAGACAGGTATGTCACCTGAGTTCATGAGTTCGAGACCAGCCTGACCAACATGGTGAACTCCCATCTCTACTAAAAATACAATAATCAGCCAGGCATGGTGGTGCATGCCTGTAATTCCAGCTACTCAGGAGACTGAGACAAGAGAATTGCTTGGACCCAGGAGGTAGAGGTTGTAGTAAGGCGAGAGAGTGCTACAACACTCTAGCCTGGGTGACAGAGTGAGACTCCATCTCAAAAAAGAAAAAAAAAAAAGTCTGGTTTTTTCCTGAAATTGAATAGCAACCCGCCCTTCTTCTGTTTCCCATTTGCTTGGTAGATTTTTCTCCATCTCTTTCCTTTGAGCCTATGAGATGAATCTCTTGAAGACAACCTACAGTTGAATCTTGCTCTTTTATTCAACTTGAAAGGCAATTTTAAAGAAGAGAAACTTTGATAGTAAAAACAACCTTCCAAAGTGCACATCTACCTCTGCCTATGAAAAGGACAACAGAAACAAAAAAGTAAGACACAGGCATTAGGCTACACAGATGGTTCCCCACTTGTGATGGTTTGACTTACAATATTTTTTACTTTTCAATGGTGTGAAAATCATGTGCATTCAGTATGAACCACACTTTGAATTTTGAGTTTTGATCTTTTCCCAGGCTAGTGACGTGGGTACAATACTCTCTCATGATGCTGGGTAGCAGGAGCCACAGCTCCCATTTGGCCATGGGATCATGATGAACAACAATGCTCTACAGTGAACTATGTTGCTAGATGATTTTTACCAACTGTAGGCTTATGTAAGTGTTCAGAGCATATTTAAGGTAAATGAGACTAAGCTATGATGTTCAGTAGGGTAGGTGTATTAAATGCATTGTTGACTTATAATATTTTCAACTAATGATGGTGAATCAGGATGTAATCCCACCATAAGTTAAAAAGTATTTGATCTGTATATTGTATATTTAAAGTTCAGATGAGAAAAATAGAAAACTTTTATAGTGGTACATGGGGCTTGCCCAAATATAAAAAAAAACACCCAAAACAATTTATTGATCAACTTTTCCCCATTTCTAATACAGATAAAACATTTTATTTTGTTTTTTAGATTACTGTAAATTAAGAACAAGTGTTTAACAATGCTTTTGCTTTTGGCTTTTGAATCCAACAAAGCTTGCTTCAATAACATTTAATATTTAAATTAATAATTAGACTGGACACAGTGGCTCACACCTATAATCCCAGCACTTTGGGAGCTGGGGCAGGAGGACTGCTTGAAGCCAGAAGTTTAAGACCAACCTGGGCAACAAAGTGAGACCCCCATCTCTGTAAAACATGAAACAAATGAGCTGGGCATGGTGGTACATGTACTTGGGAGGCTGAGGTGGAAGAACTGCTTGGGCCTGGGAGGTCAAGGCTACAGTGAACCATGATTGTACCACTGAACTCCACCCTGAGTGACAGAATGAGAGCCTATTTAATAAAAAAATCAATCAATAAATAACTAAATTTCACAGCTTCAACATGCACATTTTCAAATGCACAAGTTTCTGTATAACATGTAGAACACAAGATTTAGTCCACTATTTACAGAAATATTTACATGACATCCTGAGAATAGCGTTTCAATTGTAGTTCAAAACAAAATCTTTTAAAAACAAAATCTTTTAAATATTTTAATTCAATTTTTATTAAATTGGGTTTTGCATGATAGACTCATAAAATATTAGTTATTAATTAAAAATCAAGCCAGGCATGGTGGCTTATGCCTGTAATCCCAGCACTTTGGGAGGCTAAGGAGGTGGATCACCTGACCTCAGGAACTCGACACCAGCCTGACCAACATGGTGAAACCCCATCTCTACTGAAAATACAAAAAAGAATTACTCGGGTATTGTGGCACGAATCTGTAATCCCAGCTACTCGGGAGGCTGAGGCAGGAGAATCGCTTGAACCTAGGAGGCAGAGGTTGCAAGTGAGCCAAGATAGTGCCATTGTACTCTAGCCTGGGCAACAAAAGCAAAACTCCATCTAAAAAAAAAAATCAAAATTTCTAATATGTTTCAAGTATACCTCTTAGGTATATTTCTAAAATTCAGTGATTCAACCAGGTATGTATAATATTATATAAACTATCTCAATCATAAATCTATATGAAAATATCACGGGTGCTATTGTTTTTCATTTGCTGTAGAGACACCTATTAATTTAGCTTTTCTTTTTTTTCTTCTTTTGTTTAGATTCTACAAAGTATTTTCTATTTTCCATGGAATTCTTAATACGATGCTTTCAATAAAGAAGACATTTTTAAACACACTGATTTTCATCTTTGGTGATCTATCTTTCCCTTATCTACAATTCCATAAGTTTTATTAAGTGCCCACTTTGTGAAAAGCACCATACTTAGTGATACAATTAGGTTTTAGACTGGCTTTAATCAGCCATTAAACCTCCATTTTATTCTCTTTTCCTATAATTCCCTAACAGATTAAGAAATACATACATGAAATGGTAAGTCCTTAGATAACTGAGAATTGATTACATTTCCTAATAATACACCTAATTTAATTGGGTTGCCTTTGCTGCTATATACATTTTATTGCAGGATTCCTCCCTTAGTATCTTTCTCGGATCATTTAAAAATGACAAGTTAATATCAAGGAAAAAAACAACTAACATTTTTGTTTGTAATTAAGCACTAGAGTCATCTTGAATTGATCTTTCTTTAAAAAGAATTGTAGAAATTTAGATTTTTTTAATTTTCAAGTTTTGTGAAGCTGAATTTGCTGCTACTTCAGTTAAGAAATATTTCTGTGGATGAAAGCACTGCCAACTAATATTTAGCCAATCGTGCATATTATTTTGTGGTTTTTAAACTGTGTGTATTATGACTCTAAATATAGTATGAAAGGTTTTACAAATTTTATCATCTAGAATTTACGTTCTAACTTTTTTCAAAGTAGCTATTAGCATAAGTAAGCCCCTATTTCCACTTTTCCTCTTGCCATGTTAACAAGTATTGTTTATTTAGCTTTAACTACATTTTGGAAACTTTTTTACAATAATAAATCTAAAACTTAAGCCTTGGTTATAGCATACTAATATTTTATTATTGCCCACACTTGCAGATCTTGAAGAATGAAAACAATACAGTGAGAACCAGTGAGCTAAGTACAGCATACACGTGTCCAGAGCAGGAAAGCCATAGACTAAAATTCTGAGGTAACCTGACTTAGAGAGGACAAATCAGATGCTAAGACCAAATCAGGAACTCAGTGTTCTAGGCTCAGGGGTGAGCAAGTTAAGACCATTATGTACTAAGAAATAAATCCAAAATCAAAGGAAGAGGTCAGAGGTCAGTTATTTAGCAAGAGTTAACAGTAATTTTTCAAACTGAAGTTGGTGACAGACAGAACAGAGGCAGAGATCAAGGGGGAATGGGACAGGCCTTCAGGTCAAATAGAAAAACAATAAAACAGGACATACTGTACCCAAAAGCAAAAGTCAAAGACAACAAGGCAACAAGAGAACAGGAAGTAACAAGAACACTGCATAGAAGCTCTATCCAAGAGAATTTTCTGTGATAATGGAGAGTTCTACTCTTGAGCCTCCAATGTTGTGGCACAACCACATGTGACTTTTGAGCCCTTGAAATGTAACAAGTACAACTAAGGAACTAAATTTTTGAATCTGATTTTAATTTAAGTAATTTAAATTTACATTAACATTTGTAGCTACTGTCTTAAACAGTTCACCTCTATGAGCATATATCACTGGCTCTGACTGAGCCTCATGAATTGTGTTTTATTACCATAGGACCTCCTGCAAGGGCCCAATCACACTGTTGCACTTCCAACAGTTTAAAAAATGCAGTTCCTTTCACACAGCATCTGATACTACCTACTCTTCATTGTTTCCCATGACAGCTATATCCAACTGGGATAAAATGTTGGTATCACAGGGGTATGTTAGATAGGAACATTGGGTTGATGTGCAGAAGGTTTCTTGGCTCCCAAGTAAATCTCTTGTGTACCTACCAATATGCATCTCCCGATTAATCCACTGCCAGCAGACACAGCTTTCACTGGCTACACACCCGGGAGTAGGCATGGAAGTGGTGCTCCTTGCAGATACGGTCTTGAAAAGGAGAAATTAATAGAAAATTGGGAGTATTCAAAGGGATAGGTGGAATGGTTGGAATGCTGTCTCCTATCTGTTCCTTTCTAATAGATAGGAGGCAGCATTTATGAGGTACTATCCTAGGAATATGTTACACAGTGTTCCGAAGAAAAAGGTAGTTACTGACAGTTTATGGCATTCTTATCTCTCAAATACACTGGATAAAAATGCCACAGAAAAGAGCATAGGCTCTGCTGTTGGTAAACTGAATATTGATGAAATTCCACTCCCAAGTAGATTATAAATCCAGTGATGCTGCTCTTTGCAGGTCTCAGAGGGCTTGAACTTCAAGTTCAGAGTGAGAATAGATGTCTGAACTCTATGAATAAAAGAGACAATACACCTGCAATTTCTAGGTTGGGTACAGGGAGGAGAAAGGAGTTGTTCCACCCTATATACTCACACTGAATATATGACACTAATTCCAAATAATTTGGGAACAGCATGAAGATATCATCTGTGATAACTAGTCCTATTATATTCCCACTTCCTAAAACAGTGCCTGGAACATAGCTGACACTCAATAAGGGTGAGTCGACTGCCAAGCCATGACTGCTCCAGCCTGGACTGTGCATTGTTCTGAAAATGGTATTGTCGGGTTGATGAAAATGTCACCATCCATGTGGTCCATCTGTTGTAGATTTCCGAGTCTTCTAAGGCATGGATGAGGATTAGGTAATGCAGCACATTTTAGCTATCAAAAGTAGAGCACAGACTTCTTCCAAGAACATGAATTAGACCTACTTTTCTCTCTTCCTGCTAAGTACAACTAAAAACCCTGGATATTATGTTTTAAAGAAACATAAAAGGACTCTGAAAGTTGGAAACAAAGTTGGAAAGACCAGCCAAAGACCATCTCAGGACCCAAGAAGTGACATGGTTGTAAGTTCCTTGGGTTTTCTTCATGTCTTATTTATCCCTGATTTGGAGTTAAAGAAGCTGACAATCTGAAAATAACTATGGGCACAATCAAAGAAAAAAAAAAAAAAAAAAAAAGCCCCAACAAGCACCTTCTGTCTTTAGCCAAATAACCAAGAAATAGCCAGCCTAGTGAGACAGAAAACTTCGACTAACTGTTCTACTCAAGGCAAACACCATAGAAAACACCGTGGCCTCCTACAAAGGCCCAGTGGGGAGTTTAGACTTTTACCATCATAAGACTAGAATGAGATGTCCCCAAACCAGTGCCAGAGAAGACCAAGTAGAGAGTTGGGACTTTCATTTCCATCAGCTGGCAATGAAATAATCTCCCAAAAATATAGGTGGAGAACATATAGGGAGACAGAATTTCTACCACTACCCAGAAATAATGAGGTGTCCCTCCATATCCCTACTGGGGTGGTATCAGTGAAGGCCTAGTAGACAGTTAAGATATTCATCACTGCCCAGTGATTTTGAGGCCACCTTCACTGTAGTATCAATGGACGCCGCATGGGGAACCAGAAATTTCACCCCCACCAGCAGTAACAAGGAACCCTCATGTTGGGTGTCAATGGTGATCAAATGGAAAAATGAGACATCTTCCTTCATTTGGCTGTAACAAAGCCCATGTCTTCCTCTCTTTCCATGTCAGTGCAGTGTCGGAGAAAGACAGCCAAAAATACTTAAATAATATCCAGAGTCTCAAAACATAATATGAAAATATTCAAACCTCTAGCAAGAATAAATAGAGACAAGACACAAATTACTAATAGGAATGAAACAGTGGATGTCACTACAGAACCTGCAAACATCAAAATGATAATAAGAGTTACATGAGCAATTCTATATATCTCCAACTTAGATAAAATTGACCAATTTCTCAAAAAACAAACTACTATGACTTACCTAATATGAAATAGATAATTTAAATCATCCTATAATACTGAGAAAATTACATTTATAATTTTAAAACTCCCCAAGAGAAAATTTCAGACCCACAAGGTTTCACAAATTTCTACCAAATGTTTAAAAAAAAGTAACACCAATTCTACAAATCTCTTCCAGGAAATAGAAGGGAAGGAAACTTTTCGACTCACTTTATGAAGCTAGCATTACCCTGATACCAAAGCCAGACAAACACAGTGCAAGCAAACAAACCAAAAAAAAAAAAAAAAACTACAGACAAAAGTATAGACATAATATTCCTTAACAATGTTTTAGCAAATAAAATTAAGTAATACATAGAAAGGCTCCTATACTGTGACCACATGTGGTTTGTTCTATGGTTGCCAGGGTGATTCAATCTTCAAAAATTCAATGAATGTGATCCATGTTAACAGGCTAAAGAAGAAAAATCACATGAGCATATCAAATGATGCAGAAAAAGCATTTGATAAAACTCAACACTCGTTCATGATAAAAACTCTCAGAAAAATAGGAATAAAGGAAACTTTCTCAACTCGACAAAGATCTACAAAAAAACCTACAGCTAGTATTCCTCTTAATTGCGAAAGACTGAATGCATTTTCCATGAGAATGAAAATAAGGAAGTCTGCTGTCACAATTTTTATTCAAAGCAGTGCTGGACAAACAAATGGGAAAACATTCCATGCTGAAGGATAGGGAGAATCGATATCATTAGAATGGCCATATTGCCCTAAGCAATTTATAGATTCAATGCTATTCCTGTCAAACTGCCAGTGTCATTCTTTGCAAAACTAGAAAACCCTATTTTAAAATTTGTATGAAATCCAAAAAGAACCCAAATAACCATGACAATCCTAAGCAAAAAGAACAAAGAGAGAGGCATCACATTACCTAATTTCAAACTATAGTACAGGGCTATAATAATCAAAACAGCATTGTACTGGTACAGAAACAGACACATAGACCAGTGGAAATAATAGATCTTTAACAAAGTTGATGAAAACAAGCACTAGAGAAAGAACTCCCTATTCAATAAGTGATGGTCTGCATAACTGATAACTGGCTAGCTATACACAAAAGATTGAAATTGGACCCCTTCCTTATACCATATACAAAAATCAACTCAAGATGGATTAAAGACTTAAATGTAAAACCTAAAACTATAAAAATCATAGAAGACAACCTAGGGAATACCATTCTGGACATAGGAATGGGCAAAGACTTCATGACCAAGATGCCAAAAGCAATTGCAACAAAAGCAGAACTTTACAAGTGGGACCTAATTAAACTAAACAACTTCTGCACAGCAAAATAAACTATCAACAAAGTAAACAGACAACCTACAGAAAGGGAGAAAATATTTGTAAACTATGCATCTGGTATAGGTATAATATCTGGAGAGGTATATCCAGAATGTGTGAGGAACTTAAATTGAGAAGTAAAAAACCCATTAAAAAATAGGCAAAGGAAATGAACAAACACTTTATAAAAGAAGAGCCTTTCAAGAGCATACTAAGAGGTGTCCAACACTAGAATGAGTTGCCTAGACAAGTGAATTTCCATGTAATGTGTTCAAGTAGGAAGAATGTTGCAAAGGGCATGACTGCATTTGGAGACTGGACCTCATTAGGAAATCAAAGTCAAATGCCAACAGGAAGCTAGGTAAAAAATATGAACTATTAAAACATACTGGGTGATTGTCGCCTTGTAAGAATGCTGAACTGGTGGAACTACCTCTAACGTTTCAAGAGAAGCTGGAAATCTGACTTTCTATATGACATCTCCCAATAATTAAAATGCCTTCACTAATTTGCCTACTATGTCCAAATACTATGAGATCTAACACTGTGTAGTCCAAACAAAACATATCTAGAACTTATTATATTGTTTTAATTGTATTAATTCAAATGAATAAGAAATGGTTTCTATTATTGCATCCCTGCATTGTTAATTTCCAAAAACCTCTTATGCTGATAGTCCATCACAAATTGCTGTTTCCATGAAAACATCTTAAGAATAAATATCTCATTTTCTGCAATTTGTATGTAATGTTAAGGGTGCAATTAGAGCAATTCTTTGTGTTACGATCTGCACATGATGACCCTTTTTTTTTTTTTTGGAGGTTATTATTTATGAAAGCTCCAATTTTCTTGCAGAAAATTTTCTATCACATATTCAGTCAAATAATGATATGTTTCATTGCTCAAATCTACTTCATGAGGGTGTGCTTTTCTTCAGACATGATTAGAACTTTCTTGAGGGAAAGTATCAAGTCTTATAGTTCATTTTTCTATCTCAATTTGCTTACTAAAGTTTGGGTCACACATCAAGAGCTCAAATGTGACTACATCACAAGGGTTTATTTACCACCAGACTTTGTGTCCAATAATATAATTGAAGATATTCCTGGCCTAAAAGGGAAATGGTGGGACAAAGGAGTGGGGAGATTGATTAGTCCTACCCTCTATAGACTCTTACCATCAATGCTATCACACCCTCCCAGACCATCAGCAGGTCTTTTACCTCTTGACTTTTCAGCACCATTTCTGTCTCCCCCGGAGTTTTCAGGAGTTCCCCAACAGACTGTGGTTGAGAGTATCCACTCACTGTTTTAAATTTCAAAAAAAAAAGAAAGAAGAAAACAATCAGGCAAACTCTGTTTGATGCATTTTACAAAACTGCGGCCTTGGAAGAAATTTGCCTTATAGAGCAAGATGGGATTTATCAACCAACAGTGGAGGTAAGATGCTCCTATGCATTACATTTCTATCTTCTAATTTCAAGTAGTTATGGTATCGGTGTCTATAATGTCTATGGCAATTTGAGTGTCCTGTGGCAGATTCAGGGTTTCTAAAAATCAGGTGGAGTAATGGAAAACCTGGCACGTGGCATCTGACAGCAGATTAAAAATCTCTAAGCTCACAGGGGATTTTTCTTCAACCTTTTCTACTTGCCTATCAGAAACTGAGATTTTGACCTATGAAAACAATTTTGTGTTTAAAGAAAGTAAAATTACTAGAATTTAGATAACATCCTAAGGAGGAAAACACACACACACACACACAGAATATTCATTTGCCCGTTAAAAATACTGAAACATTTTAAAGGGCTATCCATAAGGTCTTTGAAAATCAAATATGGTATTCTTTTAAGCAGGTGAGGAAAGGTAAAGTTTAGCACTATTGGTATCTAGAGAAACTTCATCAAAAACTACTTTTAAGAATGTTTAGTTCCACAGAAAGAGTCTGAGAATCAAAACCTGGTTTCAGAATGTCCACCTACCAAGAGTGAAAAGATGTTAAGCTGTTGGGTTTTAGGCAGCGTGCCCTGGGCAGGGCTCCTGACTTTTTGAGACAGAGCAGTGCTCATGTCACTGATTCCTGAACTGACTGAGTTGTGTTCTGCCTTCCCTCCCAGGAGGCTTCATTTCCTTTAACTTGTCCTTTGTTTCTGTCAAACTTATCCACACTTAGCACATTCTTTCACCCAACTGTTGTTCTAAACATGACACGTCCCTTTCTTTCTTCTCTACTGATGTGGTAACTGTTATTTGGCCTTCTTGAATGTGTTGTTTTATAGAAAGAAAAAAAAGACAAAAAAAGGCCTGTGTCCTACTGAGTATTTCAGCTTCAAAAATTATTTCTGAGGACAAAAGCTGCACTGGGAAGGGTTGGCCAGATTTCCGGATGTAATGGTATGTAAACCTCAATACTAGAATAGTCTTCTCAGATCCTGAAATGCCACAGAGCAGCACAAAGGAGAGAGACATGCTCTCTGGTATTTCATGTCACCTTTTAGTCCTGAAAGAACAAAGGTTACAAAATGATAGACAATTTCTCTCCACGTGCAGTTCCTTTGCTGACATTAAGTGTTAGAGCTAAGTCCAGTGAGAGCAATAGCAACAGTGTTAACATGGGCTTTTTATTTTTTCAATTGACAGCAGAAATGAAGACAATTTCTTGTTTAGCTGGATTACTGAACTAGGCTCTTAACTGGTCATGTCCTTCTGCCCTGGTTTCCTCCACCTCTATTTTATTTTCCAAGAGTAGCCAGGATAGTAAGAACATCAGATGGTGAACTGCAAAAAGCTGCAATAGAGCTGGGGTTAAAACTTGGAGTTGAAGCCCAAGTTTTACACCATCCCTTCACCCACTCACCCCTTACTGCACTGATATTTATCATTCCCTCACCCCCTCACAGGGCTCCAACCACAACAGTCTCCACTGTCCCTTGCATACACTGGGCATGCTGTAGTGTTAGGGAATTTTCACTAGCAGAGCCCTCTGCCAGGACCACTTGCTCATCAACACTACTGCCTTCAAGAATTTGTGCAAATATCAACATCTGAAATATCAACATCTCAAAGAGACCCACTTTGAGCATCCTATAAAAACAAATTTGTTTTTCCCCTGTATTTACTATGCTTCCAACTCTTAATCCTGACCTACTTTTTGTTTGTTTGTATTATTTATTACTTACCATTGCATATTATTTATTTTGTTTACTGTGTGCTTACTGTGGAGGTTAACAAAGACAGGAACCTTTGTTTTATTCACTGATTTAGCTCCCTAGAACAGTGCCTAGCATATGTGTAGGAGACACTCAAACTTGTTAAATACATTAGTTAATGGTAAATCGGTTTATGTAGTATTTCTTCGAAGATAACAAAGGTATTATTCTGGAAAGAAGAAAAATCACATTGTTAACAAAGTGGTTGCAATTCACAGTCACTGGAGGATCAAAAACTGCCTACTTTCTGAATTCAAATTCATAGACTTTTGTTTTTTTCCCCAAAGATTCATGGAAGATCCTCGATATCTCTAGAATAAAGGTAAGCTGTAAAGTTCCAAGCAAATTTGAGTTAGCAAGCAAATTGGAAATTTGGAGAGCATTTTTTAATTGCCTTCATCTGGGAAATCATACCCACCTTCACTCTCAGACCAGTTGCCCACCATTAGCTGCAAAAACATGGAAACTAGAATTTTGGTATTATATCAAAATTCTCTCCCTGCACTGTGGCTCAGTATGAAATTTTGTCCTGTTTCTTGGTGCTCGTGTCAGTCAGACTCCTTCCTTGCTCTGGACATGCTCTGGTCTGGGGCCTGGGTCTGGGCCTGTGTCCCTGACTCATGCTTTCTGGTCTCTTAGCAATGCCTTATAGCCCTTGTTTTCTAATCTCCTGGCTCTCTGGGTGGGTCGCTTGACTGTGCAGACTCATGCCTCTAGCTTGTTTCTTGAGCCCTGGCTTATTTTCCAAATCCTGAAATATGTGGTAGATCCAGAGATATATTACTCAGATCTCTCTTCTTGGAAGTACTTGTTGATTGGATGTGGTGAGTGCTATCAACAGACCGCCCCCAACTGTCAGCCTCATCAGGGACTGCCTCAGCTGCAAAGTGCTGTCTGCCCATGATCACAATCTTCCATAGGAAAACATGCTTCCAGGGATGGCCCAGTGATAAGTCCTCTCAGGAGGAGTACTTGCTCCAGAGCTCCCAGCCTGTTTGCTGAGACATAGCCAGCCAGGTATCACAAAATAACTTCTCCCTCTCCCAATCCCTCTCCCAATCCCACTTCCACTCCTTTCCTTTAAACATCTTGTATCTCCAAATGCCGTCTCACTCTCTGCTTCTAGAGAACCCAACTGGCAACAACCTCCAACACTCCTAACTCAGATTTCAGAAATGGGACTTGGAGAGGTGGAAAGCAGAATACATGTGAGCAACACTCGAACAGCTACGTGATACATGGAGAAGACTGATCTACCACTGAAGCAATGCTAAAAACAGTAATGAGTCCTCATTATGTCGTGTATTTTCAATAACTGGTGATAAGAAAGCTATTTTGCTCCCTTAAAGTTTTGAGCCAGAAAAACCTTCCAACTCACCCTCTGGAAAATCTCCCTTTAAGTTGATAATTTCTTTTAAATAAAATAAAATGCATTAATTATGAAGACATGATCAGAACACACGTTAGGTTATAGATGAGGGCCTGGAAGACCTGAATTTAATAGATCATAGAATTGATAAGTATTTAATCCTGAAATTTGTATATTAACAACATCCATTTGTCTGAAATGTACTTTCAACTATATAAACTTTCACTTTCCAAATAATTTTAGAATAGAGTGTGCCCTTTTTATATTTGAGACACAGTGATATTACTAGTAATATTTCTGTTGCTGGTTGGTACCACCTTGTGTTGGGTGAAATCATTCATCCCTGCTTTATTGTGACATTTCCTTATATTATTCAAGGTAAACTGTCTTTGATCCAATGCTTCTGATATCTAGGAGACACCTTAGCTGGATTCCAAACTTTGCATAGGTGCCACCTTCCCTTTGCTTGACGGTGAGCATAGTTAGCAATTTTCAATTCCTTTCTACTCACTACATGATCCTCTGAGTGGCTGATTTCTGTGAGGAGTCCATTTGGCTTGGCCCCTTAGGAACCGCTCTGAATTCCAAAGGCTTCTTGTTTGAAAATTCATGAGCTTCTCAATGATGCAGTTCCTTTTTTGGCTGCCCTACTGCTCAGTTAGTTCAGACAACAAGCTGCTTAGAGACGGATAATTTTTCCTTTTAACTGCCAAAACCTACAGGGGGGTTGGTATTTTACTGCTATTGTGGAATTTTCAGAAGTTTGGAAAACAGAGCATTTTATTTTTTGTTTTGTTTTGATATAGGACGTTTTGACAATGGCTTTGGCAGTGATACAAAAATCTCCACGCTTCTAAACCAGAATAACATTTGCAGCCATCTGGCTTCCATGTAGCACCCTCTGAGTAGAATAGATATAAAAACAGTTAGCAATTAGGAGGTTTAAAATGGCTTTCCCATTAGTTTCTGAACTAAACTATCCCATGATAAAGACAGCATACGCAATGAAGGAGTTGCTGATTCTTTGTCAGCACACTTTTCATCATGATAAAAATTGCCCGACACCTCCATTATTTCTTAATTTCCTCCACTATCACCACCACCTTTCACCTAGATTTCTGGACTCAAATTTTTCCTAAATATAACATCCCAGAGTAAGACAGGCTGCAAAATCTATTCAAAGATCCACTATATGCCCAATTAGGTTGATTATTTTCCTTTTCAAATATGACTAAGTCTCGATTCCAAGGAAGGCAGAAAAACTTTAAACAGCATAATAAGAATTATTGTCTTTAATTTTAAATTTCAAAGTTTAATGATATGATATGACATATAGATATGATATTGATATGATAAACACTGGACATTTTATTAGGATATTTTTCAATGATATAGAAGATTTTAATTCTTGGAACTAAAAAGACATAGTTCCTTTAAATCAGAAGCGATGTCTTTGACTTTTTAAAAATTATTCAAAGGTAATTATTATAATAATCTGCACATATAAATAGCACTACCAACCTGAAATCTTGTGAATTCCCAGTATAGTAATAAGAGATCAAAGATATCTAATACACTGGAAACAAATTTGGAGAGGTGGGCTGAGATAAAAGAGGAAAGTGAAGTCATTTGAGAAGAGGTTTATGTTTTCCACTATCTAGCTTGCCCCCCAAAACCATTTTCTGCCTGTCCAGGAAATGAGATCTACTAATAATCCACAACAGATTTGTGCTGTCACTTATTTTGCACTTTTACATAGAGTAACATTTTTATCCAAGGCTTTCAGATTTCTTTTTTAAGTTGTCAAATTCAGAAAACTCAGAACTGGAAGAGATCAGACCGAAATTTTCCCAAACAAATTAGCATGTTGAAGGAGGAGGATGTAAATAGTAGAGTCACTGGTAGCATGCATTTACCCTATGCTTGAGCACGTTTTTTCAGCACAGCTAAGACATTAACAAGTGATGGTTTCACACACTTGGGCTAGTGATTTACAAAGTTGCTTCCTGATTAATAGAGTGCTAGAAAGGATTGTTGTTATGCCAACTAAAAAGAATCATAAAATGGTAATGAACATTATGAAACTTCATGAATATTTCATCTGAAGACAGGCTATCAGATTTATCTTAAGGTTAAAGAACACATAGGTCATAAATCAGGCCCAAGATGGAGTCGCTTGAGGTTCATAGTTGGTAAGAACTGTTTACATGTTAGTCAAGGCTATCTGTGGGTGTTTATTACTTCAGTTACATGTTAGAATCCAGTTAAGATAAATAAAAAAAGATTAGTTTTATAATAGATCACTTTAAAAAGGATCAGCAAAGATTTCTAGAAAGAATTAGAGGTATTTTTTTAAACAAAATGGGCTTTATTGAAATTGTTAGGTATTCAGAACTATAATCAATATTTAATAAGAAGGTATCACAAAATTATATACTATATAAAATAGTATGAGCATAAGCTCATTTTTTGCTGTAAACAGCATATATAATTTATATTAAATATTTAATATATCATCAGTTTCAAGGCAATTTCTCATTTGGAATATTTATGGTGAGCTTAAAATTTACTACTTATGTTCTTAGGCTACTACTTACGTTGTTAGATACATACATTTTATTTCCTCCAATAGGGCCCCAGAAAATTATTCTTCCTCAGTCTACAGTAATGACATGGAAGTAAAATTTATTTCAGTGATTGTGGGATTTTCCTCCTAGCTTGGCAGCTAGCTGAGAGCAAACTCCTTAACTCCTTTAATTGAAGTTTTTCCTCTTATGTTTGTCAAAATATTTAAAGTGTTATTTAAATATAGAGATAGCCTTTCTGCACGTTTTTTATCTATCTGATGATGGAAATTAAAACCTGTATTTATTCATTTGATCAGTCACTCAGCCTACTGTGTGCCATGTATCTGTTAAGTGACGGGATGAAACTGTGGATGAGTAAAACATGAGCCCTACCATGCAGAACATTTTGCATCAAGAAGGAAAACCAGTATGTAAATATGCAATTGCAGGAAGTGTGATGGCTGACATAACAGGGCTATGGGCTATGTGAGCACATGGAAGGGGAAAGTGTCCCAGGTTGAGGGATCAGAAAGCATCTTGAAGAAAACAATACCTAAGGCCAAAGCTACCTGAACAATGAGTGAAATCATGGTGAAATAAGGTGCAAACCAGGAGAAAGAAAAACATCATCAACTATCCTAGGAGACGAGAAAAGCTTGTAATGGTTAACATGTGTTTTATGTGTGGTGGTGGGTGTAAAGATGAGGGAAGCCAAGGAGAACATAGACCATACTCATAAATCCTGCAAAGAGTTTTAACCCTACCTCAGCACAATGGATTTCACTGAAGGGGCTTCAATAGTGTAGTCATATAACTAGACTCGCATTTCATCCTGTTTATGTATCTCTTGTTTGGTAAATTGTTTTATACTTTTGCTCTGGGAACTAAAATGAAAATTAAGAACTTGATCAGATGTTATAAATCAGTGAGTGATGGGTTTTGAAGGTAATTTTACAAAGAGAGTTGGGGAGAAATCCAATCATTTACATAGAAAATGTTGAACATCACCAATGCTCTTGAATGGTGGAAAAGGGTAATCCAATAGATACACTTCTCTAAGAATAAAGTCAGATTGGAATTCATTACCCTAAAGAATTCCTCGTAAGAATGGAGTAGTTCCAAAGTTAAGTCGTGAGATCTCTTTATGACAGTCTTATAAAGATTATCCTTCATTTTAAAGAGGAAAAAGTAGTGCACATTCTAAAGAAATCCTTGCCTAACAAACCTGCACGTTGTGCACATGTACCCTAGAACATAAAGTATAATAATAAAAAAGAGAGAGAAAGAGAGCGAGCGAGTGAGCGAAAGACAGACAGAAAGACAGTAAGACCTATATCTCTGCATTTTGGCATCCCCATCCTGCCTCACTACCTACGAAATCTACTACAGGTTGAGTATCTTTTTTTTTTTTTTTTTTTTTTTTTT
>NC_045444.1:66040162-66196742 GCF_002776525.5 Piliocolobus tephrosceles | reverse complement strand
TTTGAGACGGAGTCTCACTCTGTCGCCCAGGCTGGAGTGCAATGGTGTGATCTCGGCCCACTGCAAGCTCCACCTCCCGGGTTCGCGCCATTCTCCTGCATCAGCCTCCCGAGTGGCTGGGACTACAGGCGCCCGCCACCACGCCCGGCTAATTTCTTTGTATTTTTCAGTAGAGACTGGGTTTTGCTGTGTTAGCCAGGATGGTCTCGATCTGCTGACCTCATGATCCGCCTGCCTCAGCCTTCCAAAGGGCTGTGATTACAGGCCGTGAGCCACCGCACCTGGCTAGGTTGAGTATCTCTTATACAAAATGCTTGAGACAAGAAGTGTTTTTCAGATTTTGGGATTTTTTCAGATTTTGGAATAGCTGCATATACATGACGAGATATCTTGGGAATTGAACCCAAATCTAACTAAGAAATTAATTTATGTTTCATATACACGTATAAGTAAAAAATAATTTTATATAATATTTTAAATAATTTTGTGCATAAAACAAAATTTTGACTATAACCCATCACATAAGGTCAGGTGTAAATTTTCCACTCTGTTGTCATGTTACACTCAAAATGTTTCAGAATTTGGAGCAGTCTGGATTCTTTATTTTTGAGTTAGAGATGTTCAACCTATATTAAGATAAGAACTAATGTTGACTAAGGAGTGCCAGTCCTTGTCCTAGGTGTTTTACACGTATTTGTTTATTTAATCCTCATCTAAACATCCATACAGCAAATATTATGAATATCCCCATTTTAAAGATGAGGGAATTAGGCACACAGAGTCAAGTAATTTGTCCCAGTCATACAGTCAGTGAGTGGCAGTACTGGGATTTACAATGGGCCATCCGGATATTCTCTGTCATGACATACTACGTACAAAGTAACACAGGGAACATGGTTTTCATAGTAACAACGAGCAGGAATATAAACAAAAATTATCATCAAAAAGAAACACTGTTCCCATTTATCCTTGAATATTGTTTTATGTCTGCTTAGGAGGAAGTTCTTACTCAGAGGAGGAAAAAAATTCCAATTTGATTTTCTGTGAGGCAACCATACTATTGCAGATTCAATACTCAGAATGGTATATTTGTTCATTCATTATTGATGAATGAGTATTGATTGTGCACTTACTATGGTACCTGTGTATAGTATATGCATTGAATACATGACATCACTTATAAGGGAATAATTTTTAAAAACTTTACAGAAAATATGTCATATTGAACCGTCACTAACATTACCCTAAACTGAATTTTGTTATTGCCTATTAGCTGTCACATCCTTCATTCCAAATGGAAAATTGAGTTTTTTAATTTCTAGTGGAAAACACAATGCATGTTTAAGTCCACGTATAAGAATAACACCAAGCACTCCTTGGTACAAAGAGTCATTTGTTCAATTTTCTGACCTGTTTCAGCCTAAAGAACAAGAACAGCATAGGATGATAAAAGGTTTCCAGCAGAAAGAGATTTATAGTCAGAATCACTTTTCTCTGTTTTCATTCATTCTGAATGAATACAAAGAATAATCTTGCTGTTAATACAAATGCAGCAAACTGAGCCATTAAATTGACAGTGTGATCTATCCCACTTCACACTGCTTTATAAGCAAAATGTATCATTCTTGGGAGCTTTCTCTTGGTTAAATAATTGTGAGAAATATATCTCTTGCCATTACTTTTATTGATAAAACACAGCATGTCATCTTAATTCATCCTTCCACTGCTCTATTTCATCATCTACTGAGTGATTGGGATTCTGATCACCCTGCATTCTGCTGTCAGATTGAAAGCTTCTATCTACTCATCTGTTATTCTTCAAGAAGCAAAGCTCCAGTGTAACATCTGTTTCTTACTGAATCTTCACCAAAGACTCAGATTTCAGCAAGCAATAACCCTGGGGTTCCCCTGGAAACCCTCGAGGGCTCCTGCTATGTGTCAAGACTTGAAGCTATCTAGCAGAATTAATGCACAAAGTCTTGTTACTCTATTTTCATTTTTAAATTTAATTTGGGGTACATAAATTTGGTAGAGAAATGGTAATGTTTTACTGATTTTTGAAGCTAGTCATCACTTGGTTGAGAAGGCTGAAAGCTTTAGCCATGTGTCTTACGCTTTATTCTTTCCACTTTTTCTCTATTGATGTTCAGCTATACTCATATCTTACTTTACATTTGTTTTGTCTCAGGTATTTTTATGAAATTTCTCACATCTAATCACAAAAGATTTCTATTCTGAAATGCATCTATTTGGATATTTTGTTTCCTGCTGAAAATTAACGTATCCACTTAGTTTGAAGTACTGAGAAAAGATTACAAATGAATGTAAATCAGAAGTTAATTTTGATAACATGAGTAAAAAATAATCCAGAAAATTTGTAGATATTGGACATTTTTATGATTAGTCATAACTTACGCTAACAGTCAAACCGTATACCCTAAACTGATGTGCATGTATTATAAATATTTATACATAATATTTGTATACCTATACAACATGTTGATAAATTTTTCAAATCATTATTGGAAAATAATAATTAGAATACTGTTTCATAATTCACTGCTGCAAAGCAATCCACTCAAACTATAGCGGCTTAGAACAATGATTTATTGTTTTTCACAAGTCTGTCAGACAACTAGGAAGTTCGTCTACTCCACATACATAGACATGGTCATTGACTGGATCACTCACTCAGCTGCATTCAGCTGGTGACTAACCTTGACTGAAAGATCCCAGAAGACTTAATTCACATGTCTGGGACTTCATTGCTTTTCCACATGGCCATGCCACATGCCTAGCTTGGAGCTCCTCACAGCATGGCAGTCTCAGGAAAGTCAGACTTTTACATAGCATTTGGCTTTAAGAAAATGGAAGTTACTAGTCCTCTTAAGGGCTAGGTCAAAGATTAGCACAGCGTTATTACTTGATCTGCATTCTAATGGGCAAAGCAAGTCACAAGATCAGCCCAAATTCAAGAGGAACAGAAATAGACTCTACCTCTTGAATGATAATGCAACACAAATGTAGAGAAAAGGAAGAAATTAGTGTCAATCTCTGGAGACTAGCACACACACCTCAATTTAAATTTCGAAAGCATTCATTTCTATATTAGAACAGAAAGCCTCTCGATGTTCTTCGTTATACTAGACAATAATAATTGATTTTTTTCCAAAACGTTAATCTGTCTAAATCCCAGGTATCCCCGGATGTTTAAAAAAATGCATGGAAGAATCTGCCTGTGGTGTTATCCTAAACATTTACTAATCTTAACATTGAAATCACACCTTAGATTTTAACTTGTCTTTCTCTCACTCTGCTTACAATTTTTACTAGTTGTTTCTTCATTTGCTTACATTTTCCACTTGGATACTATTTTAAACCAAGTGAAAAATCAAACTGAAGGCAAACTTACATAATGTCTTTACACATATGACCCACATAACCTAGTCAAACCAGATCATCCATCCGCAAGAACAACAGGAACCAGGAAGCAGTGTGAGAAGTTGGCAAGCAGTGTTTCCTTCCATCCATCTCTGTCAGCCTCTGTCAGAGGAAGTATCTCCATTTTCCAATTATCCATGCCACTGGTTTCCCCCAATGACAGGAGTAATTAAAAGATGACTTTACATTCGGCCAGAGCTCAATAAATGTTAGTCAGAAAATATTTCAAATATATCAAAGAAGGTCATCCTAATTTTTTGTTTGAAATATTTGTCAAGACCCCAATATGTGCTAGGCTTTGGGAATATAAATTATCTCTTTTTCAAAGTTTCAAAAAGCTAAGAGGACATAAAATACTTCCTGATATTTCTAGTTTGGAGTTTTTATTAATCTTTAATGTAATAATAAAAACAAAATGATCTCTCATGAAAGTGTTTATTCATCGTGTTTTGGTATCTTCAAGTGAGATTAAATCAAATGAAACTGCTATACAATGACATAAGAATATTTAACAATAAAAGGTTTCTAGAACAAGAAGAATGATTTTAGTGACAGTTTTCTTATCTGCAGATATGAGACTTGAGGGGCATAAACCTCACACAGAATAGTCTTCTGTAGCTATTACAGAGCAGAAAAGTTCGTTCCAACAAGATGAAAGTGATACATAAAAGCTCTGGCTTATTGATAAACTCAATACATACTTTTTTTTTGAGCACGTAGTATGTGCCATCTTGATGCTGGGTATACAATGCAAAGCAGAAAAGGTGAAATTTCTGCTTTCACAGAGCTCCTGTATGGTGGCAATATGGACACTCAGGCAGCTACAATCTAGTGTGGTAGATTTCAAGAGTGAGTAATGTGAAGTCCCATGGGAGTACACAATGGGCTCTCCTAATCCAAGGGTAGGAGGTGAGCAGCCGCCTCAGTAGGAAGGGAGCATAAATGGGCACAATGAAAAGTTTGGAAGTTGGGGAGAAGAGTGTCCAGGAAGAGGAAATAGGGTGTACATAGACCCTAAGTTAAGAGAGGATGTCCTCTTCTGGGAACTGAAAATCCTTTAGTTCCACAGGAGCACTCTGTGAGAATAAACCGTGGAATAAGGATTCAGCTTCAGCAGGACTGCTACAAAATCTTGGGGAGTGGGAAAGGAGGATTTTGGTTATGTAAGTCCATTAACATCCCTATTCTAAAGATTTCCATTTATAGAATGTATTATATACATTTTTAGCTTCTAACAGCATGTGTATATGTATTTGAGCATATCATACACATCTTTAAAATGGGGAAAAATGTATCAACATGTTAACCAGATGATTTTTTTTTCTAAATTTGCTGCTTTGTACTTTTTTGTATTTCCAAAATGTTATACAATACTACTGCGCAAAAATTATATTTAACGGAAAAAACAGCATTGTTAAAATGTAACTTGACTTCTAAATATATCTACAAATGATATATTTCTGAATCTTTTTATACTTCCTCTTCGTCTAAGGGACACTTTCTAAACAAGTGTTTCTATTTCTTAATAGAGGTTTCAAATTGGAAGATAAGTCAGCTGAACTGAGTAACAAACTTTAGAACTAGATCTTCTATTAAACAAAAGCAATATTAAAAAACACAAAAACTATACATTTTAACCCTGTTCACAAACTCACAGAACACTTAAATCTTATAAATATGATATATAATATGACATATATGATTTTCACTCAATATAGTACATGTTAAACATGCTGTAAATATCTCGAATATTGATAAAATTCATCTCTTGCACAAAGCACCTCAACTTCAGTAATACAGAAATAGAAGTTAATCTTTTTTTTCTAATTCTAACAGTCTTTCCCCAGTTTTCTTTTCATTCGTTACCCCACACAAAATCTTTTTTTTCTAACAGTCGTTCCCCAGTTTTCTGTTCATTAGTCACCCCACACAATATTTTCTCCACTATTTGTAAACTCTGCTTATTAAACCCAATCCACAAAACCATCACATGGTTCAGAATTTAAACTCAGAGAAGACAAAACAAATTTGTGTTTAACCTTGTGTGTATGGGTGAGGCCACCGAAGATGCAGTCAGAATAAATGCATCTTGTGATGACCACAATAAAGATGGCAAGAGTAATGGTACGTCTTCAAAAAGCAATAAAAATAAAAGGTGCTTTGTCCTCGCAGTTCCATTTCTCAGAACTGAGTTTATGCTATTTGCCATAATTCCAGCATGAATTGTCAGCCTGGAAGTGAACGATTGGGCTCTTAGCTCAAGCACAGACCTTCGGAGGCCTCTGGCAAATTCAAAACATCAAAATTCATAACTTAATTTGTTTAAGGAAACTCTCACTTGGTTATCAAATGTGAAGTGTTTCAGAGCTAAGATTAAAAGAAAACTAACATGCCTGAATTATTAATTATCAGTTTCCAGTTTAAGTCTTCTCTTGGCAAAACAATTCACTTTTCAAAGATAGCTATAACAAGTCTTGGGCACAGCTAGAGAAAACATTTGTGTTTCACTGGGGCCTATCATGGGGAGGGGGGAGGGGGGAGGGATTGCACTGGGGAGTTATACCTGATATAAATGATGAATTGATGGGTGCTGATGAGTTGATGGGTGCAGCACACCAACACGGCACAGGTATACATATGTAACAAACCTGCACGTTATGCACATGTACCCTAGAACTTAAAGTATAATAAAAAAAAAAATTGTGTTTGTATTAAATCTGGCTATTTCCACATATGCTCACTGTGACTCTAGGAACAGAGCCATTGAATAGGCCAGCAGTCATTCACATTGTGCTGATAACAGCAATTTAGGTTGGTAGGCTAGCTGTGTCAAAAGTAACACTAATATTAATATTTATAACTTGCCTTTCTCCTGTCTTAAATCTACAAGATATTGTTATATTTATGTTCAGGCTATTCTTATGAGAAACACAGATACCAATTTTTTTTTAAAAAAAAAAAGAAGGTTTCTATAATCCTAACTTTTAGTGTAGTCTAGTTTCAAGTAAGAAAAATTTCATAGGTATTTGAAGTTCCTCAACTGACATTCCCTCACTGGATTAACAAAAAACAACAATAACAAAAGGCATTCCAAGTATGTATTTTCCGTGTAGCAGCCCCACCAAATAAAAGTGTGACTTATAGATTGAAGAAAGGAAGATAACAGGCTAAATCTAAAGGAGATTGATTGGATCTGTAACAATGTTACACTGTGATTTCCCTCCACAGTTAGATACCTGGTTCCAGTCCTTTAAAGCCTAGATAGAGAAGATAGCTCAAGGACTGCATGGTAACAGAAGAGGCTAAAAGAACCTTGGGGATTATCTACACTATTTCTCTGCCTCAAAGCAGACCATCTCTCAAACCATGTTGGGAACAGCACAGTCCACAAGTGGTGGGACTCATCCACTTTTAGTGATGAAATTCTAATGTATCTAATCCCTTGTGTTCAATAAATGTATTTTAATGTTAAAAATTCCATTATATATATATATACTTTATATCTGTACTTTCTTGTATGTCATTCTTAGAAATTCAAAAAAGAATGCCTCAAAGTTCCTTCTTCTCATTTCTTCCTTTCTTTCTCTTTCTTGAAATGGGCACTGGAAGATAGAATTTGATCAGCGGAAGGGTATGTATTATGAACATAATAAGTACCACAGGAAGGACCAGAATAGCTTAAGGGAACGAATAATTTTGGAGTAACAGGAAACAATATTAGAAACAAAGGGCAGGTCTTGAAATTCAAGTTAATTGCAGCAGTTACAAATCGATTTCAGGTTAAGATGCAGATTTTAACAGACATTGCCAGTTTTTCAAATGATCTGTAGTTTCACGAACAATGTGTAAGAGTACCCACAGCCATAAATATTCCTCTCCCCTAACCTTTAAAATGGATGTTAATTGGTGTTTCCATTGGTCTGATATATAATGACATTTTATTATTGCCATAATTTACATACTAGTAGTTTGAGAGCCACATTTGTTTTGCTTTATTATTATTGTTATCATCATTTTTTTGAAACAGGGTCTTGCTCTGTTGCCCAGGCTGGGGTGCTGTGGCACAATCAGAACTCACTGCAGCCTTGACATTCTGGGTTCAAGTGACTCTCCTACATCAGCTATGACTACAGGTGTGTGCCACCATGTCTGGCTAATTTTTTAAATTTTTTTGTAGAGATAGGGCCTCACTGTGTCACCCAGGCTGGTCTCAAACTTTTGGCTTCAAGCAATCCTGCCATCTCAGCCTCCCAAAGTACCAAGATTACAGGCATGAGCCACTGCACGTCTTCTTTCTTATCTTTAGCAATTTGGATTTGCTCACTCATAAGTCACCTCTTCATATGTTTCTCACATTTTTCTATTGGTTCGCTTGTCCCCTTCTTAATTTTTAAGTTAGCTCTGTTCTCTGTGCTACAACTGGTTCTTCCAACGCGACCAATTATCAGATGACTTTATGATTCCCTAGGCATACATTTATTCAGTAGAAATGTCTCTTTCTTTTTATGATGGCTTTGTTTCTAATCTTGGTTAAGAAGGCCTCCCCTTACCATTCAATCTAGCAATCTTACAACTGGGAATCTTTTCCAAAGAAATTATGATGACCACATATAAGGATTTATTAACAGGATGTTTAACACATCATTGTTTGTAGTTGCCAAAAGTCTGGAAACTAAAGGAATAGGAAAATGGAAACCAATAGGAAAATGACTGGATAGATTATGGCACATATACCCCGTAAAGTGAATTTGAGCCCAACTGATTTAGAGGGACTTCCACATAGTGTTATTGAGTGAGAAAAGCAACATGCATAAATGTGTAAACAGGGAATTCATTTTTGAAAATCAATGACAAAAACCGCGTATATCTGTTTGTATATATTTTTGTATGCATATATATAAAATATATATCCTATATAATTATATAAATCTGGAGGCTTCACACTAAATTGTAACTGGGTTAGGAGTAGGGTCTCTAAGAAAAATAAGGAAAAATGTCTGAATGAAAACAAATCATTATGACGATTATATTTGCATATTTTATGTATTACATATAATATACAAATATTTTAAAATATATAATATTGTGAGTGAAAATTTTTTAAACTTAATGACAATTTCCCCCAAATAGAAGTGAAGAAACAAATATGACAACTCCCCAAATAGTTTTAATTTTAAAATGCAAGTTTATTTTATCATTAAATGCCATCTGATTATAAAAGTATTACCTTATATTAGCAAAATGTTGACCACCATATTTACATATCTTGAAGCTTCTCTGTGTGACCTTGAGAGAGTTAAACTCTCTGTGTCCCATCTATGAAAGGAAAGCAGGATAATATCAGCATTTATCGTAAAGGATTGCTGTGAACATTAAACTAAATAAAATACGTAGGATTTAGGACAGTGTCTGGCTAAATAAACACTAGCAGCACTACTAGTGGTAAGGCAGAAATCAAAGTAATGTCTTATGACTGCTCTTAAAACTCTTTATCTAATTAGATGCTTAGTTTGTGTTGATCTTCCTGGGTAGTTTCCTATTAATTTTTAATTCATCTATCAGCATGAGACTAGACATCACCCACCGCTGTGCTAACACTCAGATACTCATTTTTGTGGTACATTGTGGTTCCTTAATTTCTGTTTGATTCTATAAGCTATTTCTTGTATCCCCATAATACCTTTAGACTTGTTATACATCTTTAACAATAGCTGTGTAGTTTACAAAAATCATTACATATCTTTAATCCTCACAGTTCACCAAATAAAATAACTAAGAATTAAAGAAGTTATTTTCCCCAGATTATGGCCAATAAATGAAATACCAAGAGCCAAACTTAGGTCTTATGACTTTAAACTCTTACTCTTTTCCATTTTAATAGCTATTGTCAGATTGATTTTTCAAATACAAAAAGGATGGCAAAGATCTAGTCTTATTTTTCACAGCAATTCTTTGAGATGTGATTATAATATATTTTATGTAATTCTAGCATTGGATTTGTAATTCCCAGCATCCTTTGACACCATATAAGTCCTGGGAATACAAGTTTGAGATCATGAAGCAAAAACTGTTATAGTGACAGACAAACTTATTGCATCTTATCCTATATTTGGTTAATACACCATTCATTCTCCTATAAATGTCCCAGAACTGAGAAAGAAAATTTTCTGTTAAGGTAAGCTAATGATGTTTCCCATACATTAGAGAGTGCATTTGTCCCTATCTGCATCTGCTTATATGTGAGAAAATTTGAAAAGCCAGTGAGCACATTCAGCCATCTCTAACAGAAAAATTATATAACTTTGACATCTTACATACAAATTCAAATGTTTAATGCCAAGGCAAAGGTATTTGAATTTCATATGTGAAAGAGATGAATACGTTGCATTCACAAATTCTTTTATGTTTTTAAAGAAGAAAGAGGCTCACAAATCTATCCACATACCTTAATTCGTACAAAAGGGATTATTGGTAAAGATAAAGACCTCTATCTGAGAATGTGTCTCAGAAGTGACACATTCATTTGATTGGAAACTATTACCAAATGTTTCAGGGTACTTTCTAAACACAGCCCTAAATGAGATAAAGGAAAAAATGTAAATAGTTTTATATGGACCTTATTCTAAAAGAATCTATAGGCTACAAATGGAAATCACACACACACGCTCTATAAGATAACGGATGAGAATATAAAAAGATAATGTAGCATGATGAACTAAAAACATATGGGTTTCAAAATCAACCAAAACCATCTCTCATTTTCAGCTATGCCAGTGTGACTTTGGACAAGTTACATCAACACTTTGGTTTATTTTCCTTTTTTTCTAGAGAATAGGTGTAATAGTGCACATCTTACATAATTGCTGTGGTGGCTAAGTAAAGTAATATGTATAAATCACATTGCTTGGTGCCTAACCCAAAGAATCCAGTGTATAATGGTGATTCTCATCATTATAAGAATACTGATGAGTTACCCTCAAATTTTCAAGGAGGGAGAAATAATTTTAAGAAATATCATGGCAGTAAAATTTATAGAACTTGTTATTATTATAATTATTATTGAGACAGTCTCACTTTGTCACCCAGACTGGAGTGCAGTGGCACCATCTCTGCTCACTGCATCTTCTACCTCCCAGGTTCAAGCGATTCTCCTGCCTCAGCCTCCTGAGTAGCTGGGATTACAGGCACGTGCCACCATGCCTGTCTAAATTTTGCAGTTTTAGTAGAGATGGGGTTTCACCATGCTGGCCAGGCTGGTCTCGAACTCCTGACCTCAAGTGATCCACCCGCCTCAGCCTCCCAAAGTGCTGGCATTACAGGCGTGAGCCACCATGCCTGGCTAAAACTTGTTATTAGAGGTGAGGGGAAGGAAGGCAAGGTCGATGAAAATTTTCAAAACCGATGAGTTGAAGGATAGTGGTACCATTAATTTAAATAAAGATGACGATGCAGAAGGATGAGAGGATTAACCAATGTTAAGAACTGCTGTTTACAGAAAAGGACATTATTATTCTCTAACCATCTTGCATTACCTAAGTATTTTACAGATGTTTAGAAATATGAAAGTTCTTTTCCCATGGGCCTATTTTAAGGAATTTAAATTATACATTCAGCAAAAGTATTTGATATTATAAGAAATGTACTTTCATAAAATTTCACATATACAGGCCTCTTTGGACCATGTGGCTGGCTCAGAATTAATCTGACTGTGCAAGAAAATTATTTTGACAGATTTGAAAAATCTGGCTGTTGAAGAAAAAATGTTATTGTGCCTACCTTTAGCAATGGATGAAATCCAAACCAAAAATGAGTCCAAAATTTTAAAATTTTGTGTGTTTAAAAAAAAAAAGTAAGTAAAGAAAGTCTTTAAATGCCAGATGACGTAAGCTTAGCCTGGGAAATGCTATGAATGATGAAATCATTATTACATTAAGAGACCTAAAGTGAACTAAAGAACTCTCAGGTGGTTCACAGAGCACAAGTGGCTTTCAACTCAGTATCCTACGAGAATACTGACAACGGCAAATTAGCCGGGTAAAAGGATTTTCCTAGTCCCTATGAGTAGGCTTTTGCTATTCATCAAAGCACTTCTTACATTTTGCATTCTCAAGGTAATTTTTCTTCAGAGGTGATTAGCACAGTATCTTGAAACTATTCAAAATGTAAAGGTACTTCAAAACATCCTTTCCACTGTGATATGAGAGAAAACACTCACAGAATCTCCCTCAGTCACCCAGGCTGGAGTGCAGCGGAGCCATCTCAACTCACTGCAACCTCCACCTCTTGGGCTCAAGCCATCCACCTACATCAGCCTCCCAAAGTAGCTGGGACTACAGGCATGCACTACCACGCCAGGCTAATTTTTGTTTTGTAGAGACAGGGTTTTTCCAGGTTACCCAGACTGGCATAGCTCTTTCTAGCTGTAGTTTTTCCAGTCAAACTTCTAAATATGTCTAGAGCCCTACCTCTTACTCAGTTTTCTATACTTAACAATAAAGTCACGTCATAGTCACGGCACATACATCCATAAAACTATGGGATATGTTCATCGAGCAAGTGTAAAATATTCCTCAGGAATATGGCTCTATAGGAATGCTCCAACAAGCAAAAATCTCTTATTTCATGCAATGTGATAGGAAAGGTCCTTTCACATTTTTGTTTAATATTCACTAGTTCCTTTTTAATACAGAATATGAACATAAAAATAAAGCAGTTCATAATTCCACAGCACATATAAAGTCTCCTCACATTAAAACCAGGAAAAAAAGGTGAGTAATAGATGCAAATGTAAGAAATTTCAAGCACTAGTGCAGGGTATCAAAAGTCTCCCTTTCTATCTCCAGTTTTCAGCCCTTTCCACAAAGACAGTGTTGTCAGTTTCTTGTACATTATTTGAGAAAATAATTGGCATATCCAGTATACTAATATTTTAAAATTTTTATACGAAAAGAATCATACAAAAAATTACTATTTACCTTGCATTTTTTACTTCCTATATCGTGGATATCTTTACTAGTGAGTAAATATAGACCTATTTCATTACTTAAAGAGTTAGGTAGTGTTCCAGGTGTGGATAAGCTATGATTAGTTTCCTCAACTGGTGGACATTTAGGCATGTCCAGTTTTGCTTATTTTTATAAATAATGCTGCAATAAACACACTGTACACGTATCTATAGGAAAAACTTCCTAAGAACAGAATTGCCTGGACATGCAATATGTGCATTTGAAGTTTCATAGATATTTTATGGAGGTTTCATAGATATTACCTATTTATCTTCCAAAAAGTAAGATCTGTCATCTGCGTAAAAATGCCCCTGCTTTCTCCCTGCTTACCAAACTTCACCAAATATTCACCAACTTTTTAAATTGTTTAAAAATTGTTATGGGTTGAATCATGTCCCCTGAAAATGTTGAAATTCTAACACCCACTATGTGTGAATGTAACCTTATGTGGAAATAGGATCTTTATAGATGATCAAGTTAAGATGAGGTCATTAGGATGGGCCCTAATCCAACATGACTTTGTTGTAATAATAGAGGGAAATCTGGATACAAAGACAGACGTGCAGAGGGGGAACACCATGCGAAGATGAAAGGCGGAGATTGGGTGATGTTTCTGCAAGCCAAGGAATGCCAAAGAGTGCCAGCAAACTACCAGAAGCATGGATCAGATTCTCCCTCAGAGCCCTCAGAAGGAACCAATCTTGCCAACACCTTGGTCTCAGAATTCTGGCCTCCAGAACTGTGAGACAATAAATTTCTATGATTTTAAACCATCCAGTTTGTGGTAGATAAAAATAATATATTGTTTGATGTATCATTTATTCATTCTCTCATCTTCATCTATAGTCAAACTTTTTCATTTTTATATGTCCCCTAGCATTATAGTACAGCCTTGCATTCAATAAATGGTGATAAGCATTTGCTAAGTAAATAAATACATACTATAATAGGTACGCTAGTTAAAATTTATAGGAAAAAAATTTATAGATGAGAATTGTATATTATTGTTTTGACTGGTGCTTTTTGTGAATTAAATTGAGCATATGATTATATTATTATTGGCCCTTTATTTGGTCTTTTTCTGGCCTAAAATTGCTTCTCCACATACTATGCTTATTTTTCTGCTGAATAGTGCATTTTTTATTATTGATTTATACAAATCCCTGGTGTAAATCAGAGAAATGATCAGTTTGTCATATGTGCTGCAAGTAAATTCTCAGCTCATTATTTTTTAGAGAAGTAATTTTCTTCTTTTACATTTGTATAATATTTTATGTCATTACATAGTCAAATTAATCAAACTTTTCCTGACTTTTGGAGTTTGTATCTTGTTGGGAAACACCTTTATACTTTTAAATTATAAATAAATACAAATCTACTTTGTTGCTTTACTTTTTACATTTAAATAATACATTGTTAGGTTGAATCATACATTGGGTCAAAATATCAAATATAAGCATTTTCATAAGATTCACCATAATGGTATGTCTCAGGGTCAATGACGTAGTTGATCTAGTTTATTTTTCTCTAAATGGCTATATTCAGATGTCCCAATATTATTTGATATATATTTTTTCTAATGACTTTTAAACAATATTGAATCTATTAGATACCTAGGTCAATTTCTCATTTTCCTTATCTATCTATTCTCATTTCTAGTATACTCTAGTTTTATATTTTTGGGGGTTTATCACCCTCATTTACAATTATCGTAAGAATATTCCTACATGTTCTTATATATGTATTATTAAAATAAACTTAGAAATCAATTGGGCAACTTTTCCTCCTGTCTTCCTCTCCAAGAAAAAGAAAAAAGTATTTGGATTTTGATTGAGTTTGCACTACATTTTTATAGATTAATATTGGACAACTGATATTCTTATAAAACTGATACTCATTAAAGAGAGAAGTATTTCTATATGGAAGTCCTTTTTATTAATTTCCATTCAAATTACTTAACTGTGTTCTTAGTATTGTACTACTTCTTATATTTCTGGATATTTTATGACTTTTTAAATTAACATTATAAATTCAGTCTTTTGCAAATATGTTCCTATTAATATTTGTTGATTGAAAAACTATTGATTTACATATACCAATGTGGTACATGACCACCTTGCAGTATTCTTGGATATATAATAGTTTTTATGTTCACTCTCTTATGTGATTCAAGTTACAATCATATCTGCAAAAAATAATGTTTGCCTCCTCCTTTTCAGTGTTTAGTTTCTTATTTAATATTATTTTGCACTCTACGAAACAATAATATGCTGATAGGAATTCTTCTTGTTTTTTTGTTGTTTTTATATTAAAACCATTCATGATTTTGCCATTAAGTTCTCATTCCAGCCAGGGAAAGGAGAATGAATTTAACATTTGAGCATTAATTTTATAAACTTAAAAGTAATCTTAAAATGCTTGTCTCACATGCACATATTTATTGCAGCACAATTCACAGTTGCAAAGATATGGAACCAACCTAAGTGCCCACAGACGAATGAATGGATAAAGAAAATGTGGTGTACATACACCAGAGAGTACTATTCAGCTATAAGACCAAAATAATATCTTTTGCAGCAACATGGATGGAGCTGGAGGTCATTATTCTAAGTGAAATAATTCAGGAATGGAATACCAAATAACTTATGTTCTCACTTATAAATGAAAGCTACGTTATGAGTATGCAAAGGCATACAGAGTGATATAATAGACATTGGAGACTCAGAAGAGAGACATTGGCAGGTGGATAAGGGATAAAAAAACTACATATTGGGTACAACGTATACTACTCAGGTGATGGGTACACTAAAGTCTCAGAATTCACCACTACATAATTCATCCATGTAGCCTAAAACCACATGTATTCCCAAAAGCTACTGAAACAAAAATAAAACAGTTAAAAAATGCTTGTCTCATATGGTTGTTGTGACAAATTTTTGATACATCCAACAGACTTGGCCTATGGTAAGCATTTAATAAATGCTATACAATCTTTCTCCAGGAAAACTTCATAGATGTTTAGTAATTTTAGTTATCTACTGAAGGAGAAATTCTATTTTTATTCAAGCAAAAATTATTTGGACCAAAAATATTTAGGCATAATTAAATCACACCATGTTTACTATGTCGCTAGTATGAGCAAGACACCATGGAAGCCACATGAGACTTCCTTACCCATTCTCTTCAACACACTGTACTGCTATACAACAGGCTCTCACTACTCAAACTATTAAGCAGCCTCCTAATTTAGTCCACATAATAACAGCAAACATTTATAGAAGATAACTCATGCCAGGTATTGTTCTGTGCGTTTTATGGCATTTGCCATTTGTCAGTGCTCAGTACATGATACGCCAAAATATGGCACCTTGGCATACTGAGTGTTTTTAGCTGAAGCAAAGTGAGAAAACCACAGAAGTAGAAAGGTCACTCTCCTGCTCCCCCTATTTTCCCAGAAGCAGGTCAAAGAGAATTCTCTGACCTACCTTGCCTGAGGTCATAAGACTCTCATTCTAGAGGGGTCCTCTCATTCTATAGTGCTGTATACCACCTGGAAGCCAAGACGACTCTGAACAAACAGGTCTTGCTAAGTTCCCCACAGTTTACTACCATTAGATCACACGCTTTCAGGCTTCAATCACACTTCTGCATAACTGTCCATAAAAATACGTCATTTTCCCTGGGTTTTGGAGCCTTCATTTCTGAAGCCCCCTGTGTCACATAAAACTTACATTAAATAAATTTGTATGCTTTTTCCTTATTAATACGCCTTTTAATACAGGGCTGTCACACAGCTGTGAATTGTTTGGACAAACGGAGGCAAGATGGTGCACATCCGGGTACTTCATCCCCCCTCCCAACTTTTCCCGCGGGCGCGAAAAGGCAGCGGCGCTGGGGAAGGTGCAGACCAACTGGGCATGTGCCAGGTGACGTCAATCCGAAGAGACCAAGATTTACCTGGTCGCACCTGTGGAACGCCCCTGACACGCCCATGCCCCACCTATTGCCCTCCCACTCCTAGAAAAGCCGCTCTCCGCCATTGAGCCACGGACTTCCCAGCTTCCCAGTCCTGTCAGATGTGGGAGAGCTTGGGGGAGGGGAACTCTGCCGGCCTTCTTTGCCGGAGGCCGACAGACTTCTTCTCCACACCTTAGGTTACTAAAATAAACTTGCAGTTTTGCGCCTGACCTTTGCCTACTTGCTGGTTCTTTTGTGCTCGCTCTGGTGGTCTTAGAAAAACAAGACATGAATGTTGCAATGGGTAAGAAAAAGATACTACCTTTTCTCCCCAACACAGTTAATTCTCATGTTTTTATCCCATTTTATAGATGAGGAAATTGAGGCACACAGTGTAAAAAACTTGCCAAGTTTTTCAGCCTGGTAGCAGTCAAAGTGCAAGCCCAGGGCAGTCTGATCCAAGGCCCTTACATACTTCTATTCACCCATTCAATATTTGATGTTGACTTTATCTTTTTCACATCTGTTCCTTTATTTCACACCCGTACTTTCCTTTATATTCCTCCCCCAAGCACTCTAAAATAAGCCCTGATTAAGTTCTCCTAATTGATGGCAATTGTCTCAGAATGACGTCTTCCTGATTCCTCTCTGCTCTGCACCATACCTCTTATTTTATCACACATCTGCCAGTTTAATATTTTCAAAATAAAGTTCAAGTGCAAATATCTTAGATTGGCATTTATAGTGTCCTGTACATCCATGTTCCAATCTACCAAGTACCTAAAATACTTCTATGTGTATTTTATACTTTGTTCAAACAGAATTTTTCATCACTCCTTGAGAATACCCTGTATTTTCCAAACTTTTATTTGCTTCAGATGCTATTTCCTCTACCAAGACTGGCCTCTCCTCATCTCTTTAGAAAATCTAAGCCACTTTTCAAGGACTCTTTCAAATGTTAACTACAATAGGAATCTTTTCTCAAGCTCCAGGCTGAAACTGTTTTGTCCCTCCCCCTCTTCCCCCTACCCTAGCATTTGAACTGTGCCTGTGGTATGAATCATACTGCATGTTACACTTAGTTATTTGTATACATATGGGAACACTTGGACTTGTGTGCTGATATAATATCCATAGGGGAAATTGTATTAAAGTCTATTTAGGGAGGATTTTAAGATTAGGCTGGGTTTTGATAAGTGAATGAATTTTTTTAGAAGGTGGGGGGGGGAGAAAAATTAAGGCATGAGACAGCTAGAAGAGAAAATTTCTATAAGGGAGCAGGTGAAAAATGGGTCCAGACCGTTGAAGGCATTTAATTACTCATTAAATAATTTAGATTTAATCTTGTATGCAATGGAAGACATCTAAAGGTTTCACATTTAGGAATGGAGTACATATAAGTGGTGTCCTGGGAAGATTAAACTGGTGGAGTGAGGATGGATTTGTAGATGGGAAGGCTCAAGGCAAGGGGATAGCCAATAGTGGAGCCAGGATGAAAATTCAATTATCCTTCTGGTTAAACTTGAATCAATCCTGAGATGTGATTGGCCAGAGAATATTACTGTATCAAAGAAATTGTCCCAAAGCAGCTGCTTAACAGCAAGATCTTTCAGGTCAAAAGGACAACATCCCCCTTGGCAAACTATTTTATAATCAAGTTTTCTCTAACAGCAAGGAGAGTTTCCAGGCTGTTATCTATTGTTAATAAAGGCCTATACTTCCACAGTTCTCTATTTTCATCCTGATCCCTGGAAACACATTTCTGCATCTCCTTCATGGGGAAATAGAACCAATATTTGTAGAGGGATTATTAGATTTTACATCTAATCTTTACAACAAGGCTACAATGTAGATGTTATTTTCCCCATTTCACAGTGTGGCAAAGAAGTCTCAAAAAGATTAGGTAACTTATTCAAGATCATATAGCTGGCATGTAGCAAGAATAAGAATTTGACTGCAAGTCTGGCTGGTAAAAATCTCATCCCCTTTCAAGGCCATGATGAACTTTTTATTTAAAATGAGGGCCTTGAGACATATTGGTTAATGTGTTTCATAGAACTTTCATTAAGATGTTCCATAAGATACTGATTCTGGGGAAACAGGCCCAGGATTTACAATTTACCAAGAACTCTGACTCATTATTTGTAGAATTAAAGAATGAGGAAATTAATTGGTTTTCTAATGGTTTGCTTTCTTATGAATAAAGAAGAAAACGATGGAACTTTTCTCATTTACATCAAAAAGCCTGAGTAGTTCACCTTCTAAAATCTGAATAACATTTTGAGTTTGACACCCCAACTTTTAAAGATGAAGACAGGCATAATGGGTAACACAGTGTTTTATGAAGCCTCAGATCTCCAAAATTAATGAAGATTTTCTTTTTCAGTATGACTGAAAATTAAGCAGCCTGGTTGCCAGGCTCCAAGATGGCCCCCAGTGATCCTTGCTTCCCGGCATTTATAATTTTATGGAGCCCCCTTTTACATTGTGTGAGAATTGGTCTGCATGACCAATAGAATACGATAGTTACGTACTTCCAAGGGTAGGTCATAAGGACATTGTGGACATAAGGATATTGTTCCAGTTACTATTACAGCTACCCTGGTTTAAGAAGCCTGTGTGATAAGGAGCCGAAATCTGCTACCAACCACATAAGTTCACAAAAATATTGTTCAGCCCCGTTAAGCCTTCTGATGACTGATGTCTCTGTTGCTTTGAATTGTAACCTTATGAGAGATACTAAACCAAGCTACCCAGGGAAGCCATTTTAGAATTCCTGACCCCTAAAAAAGAGAGAACATCCTAGTTGGTCTCCTTGATTTCTTTTAATTTCTGGAAACACTGAATTGTTGGATGTTAGGAATATTATAAAACTTAAGGTACTGTTTAATAGTTCATCATTGTAAACAGGTGTGCATGTATATGCATACACGCACATACATACACATGTGGGATCAGCAACAATTTGCAAGGTCCAGCACAAAATGAAAGCACAAGTCCTTGTGTTCAAAATTTAGAATTTCAAAACAGCAACAGCAGGGCCTTAAACTAAGGTCTGAGCATGAAGTCATGTGCTTAGGTTGCATGCATATGAAACTGGTCTTGTGTGTGTGTGTTAGTCACAGTTAATATTTGTGGAGTGCTTCCCATACCCCATATGCATACTCCACAATCATATCAAGTTAATCCTCACACAACCTTGTGAGGTAGGGCCTATTATTACTCCAGTTTCAAATGATGAAAATGAAGTTTAGAGATGCTGTTAACTTACTGAAGTTCAAACAGGTATTAAATGACAGAACTGAGATTCACAGTTGCATAGAAATTCCTGAGTCCAGACTTAAAATTGCTACATTGCAACTTTAAGGATATTGTTCCAGTTACTATTACAGCTTTCGGATTCTGGTTGGGGCTGCAGTTGTCTTGGAGGTTGGACTCTGCAGTTGACTGGGAGTTCAGGTGTCAGTCAGAGAAATCACACTTGGATCCTCCAGCATAGCAGGCTCAGAATAATTGAATCTCTCCCATGGTGACCCACTCTCCCAGAATGAGTGTCCCAGAAGAACCACACAAAAGCCACATGGTCTTTTCTGACTTAGCCTTGTAAATTACAGTGTTGCCTGTGTTGGTTCTAAGTTACTAAATAGGTCCATGTTCAAGGGAAGAGAATGTCAACCCCACATCTCAATGAAAAAAGTATCAAAGAATTTGTGGATATGCTGTAAATCACCACAGAAATTAGCTGGATGGTTATCTGGAGTCAATGTGTCTGTTTGAAATTTGTCCCCATTAAGGAGCTGCTTAATCTAATGAAATTTAAAATAGTCTGGATAATTGTGGATAAGTACAGATGAGATTTTATGATTAATTATTGTGGACAACACTGATAGAAGAAAAATTAAACTAACAGTGCTTGTTTATTTTACTAATTGACTAAGGCAGTCTAATTTGTAAGCAAGCATGTAGCAAAACCTTACAGGGAACATGATTTAACCTTGAGTCTTACCTTAATAATTAATATTTACACATGAAAGTAGCACAGTATAACTTGTCTTCACAAAGATATTAATGACAATTATGTTTAGTCCCCATTGCTTTGTATATTGCAAAGTTGTATTTGTATTTCTGAGGTGAAATGAATAGCTTAATGAGCTGCCATTTTTTTAAAATTTGTGAAAAATATACTTAACAATGATTCAACATTGTATGTGTGTGTGAGAAGAAAAAAAGAGAAAGGCAGAAAGAAAAATGGATAAGAATTAAAGATAAATGATTTGGACCACGGGTTGGCAAACTACAATGGCCAAAAACTGCAGCAGCCAAATCTGGCCTGTTACTGCTTTTGTGTTTTAATATAGCCTGAGAGCTAAGATATTGTTTTGTTTTGTTTGTTTTTTTTTTTTACATTTTAAGTCTTTTGTTAAAAAAAAGGAAAATAAAATAATATTTAATGGCATAAACATTTAAAACATTAAAACTACAATGACTATAAAATTTTATCAGAACACAGTTATGCTAATTCATTTCCAGATTGTCTATGACTACTTTAGCACAACAATGGCAAAGTTGAGTGGTTGCAATAGAGACCACGTGGCCCACATTGCCTAAAACATTTACTGTCTGCCCTTTTACAAAAAAAAATTTACCAACCCTGATTTTGACAAAATGAGAATTAAGAGAACTGAAATACATAGAGTTATTCTTATTAGCATAAACTACAGAGCCACACAAAGCCAATTAATAATGCTGAGAGAAATAAGTTTGTGAAAATTTTAGTAAATGTTTAAAAAATATAACAAGGTTTTTATAGACATAAAAATATATATAAACAAGGTTTATTTCTCTATATAAATATATCTATAAATAATATAACAAAGTTTTTCCCTGATTTTATACCTGTGTTAACTGAGATACTTGTCCTACAACATCTTTTTCCATTTTAGTAAATGTTTAAAAATATAACAAGTCTTTCTGATTTTATACATATGTTAACTGAGATATTTGTCCTACATCTTTTTCTGTTCTGTCAATGTAAAGCTGCAAATTCAAACACACATCTTCAATAATAATTTTCAATAGTTACAAATCAGAGGGTTTAACAAGCAGAGTTTTCATAAATGTTTGTGCCACAGATGTGAAAGTTTATAGAGAATAAAGCTGGAAATGTTTTTTTCCATGTACTCCTTTATTTAATGCCATTCTGTAAATTATTAAAGATATAGGTGTTCTGTGCAACAGAGCTTCTATTGTTTTAGCTATCACTAGCAGAGGATCAATGTGCTGACAGGTATCTCAACTGCAGATTACAATTTCAACCAGAGACTCATGAAGCTGGAACATTGGATTGTATATATTTTTCTTTAGTCTAGCTGTGGAAATAGACGCCTTAATAAAGAAAAGCACTAATGACTACAGTTTGAATTCCCCCTCTAATAGACATATCCAATCACAAGTTAAATGGCACAAGAACAGCAGCTTAGATAAAATAAATGGAGAGTCTTTCACCTCTAAGCTAGACTGAATTTAATCTACTGCGAATGACATACTGATTTTCTCTCCTATGGAAAATCAATCATTCAACATCTTTTCAGGGCTGATTGTTAAGTCTGTTAGAATGGATGGAATTACCCAGCCTGGGGACAGAGTCTGAATGTCTCATGGAATAACACCTGGGCCGGCACTCTTAAGAGCTGAGGCATGGACAGGGAGGAGCAGAAATGACCCTCAGACTGTAGAGCATGGAGCCAAGAGAGTTCCAGAACACAGTGCCCAGGTGGGATAGCGAGACATCAAGTGTCTCCTGAGGTGACTTGCCTATGAAGCATATTAGCCAAAAATGTTTGATCTCTAATCAAACTTTTTACACTTAACTTTTAGCAATGAGGAAATGAATATCATGAGAAAAAGTCTGACAAAATCAGAATGTGAGGTTTTCTATAAGAAGATTAGCCTGGACTCCTGGAAAAGTAAATATAGAGGCAGAATGGAGTGAGGAAGGGGTAGAAAATATGAAAACTGTTTCAATTTCTAAAAATGTCTTAAGTTGACATAAAATTGAATGTATTTATCATGTAAAACATGCCTTTTCAAAGTACATATACACTATAAAATGGTTACATCTAGCAAGTTAACTTTATAACCTCACATACTTCTCATTTTTATGACAAGAATACTTAAAATCTACTCTTAGCATTTTTCAAGGATACAATAATATATCATCATTAACTAGAGTAATCATGCTATTCAATAAATCTCTTGAACTTATTCCTCCTATAATTTTGTATTCTTTGACCAACAACTCCTAAACCCACCTACTCAACTCTCCCAGCCTCTGGTAACCACTCTTGACTCTCTACTTCTAAGAGATCAACATTTTTTCATTCCAAATATGTGTGAGATCATGCAGTATTTCTCTGTCTCTGGCTTATTTCACTTAATATAATTACCTCCTGGTTCATCCATGTTGTCATAAATGACAAGATTTTGTTTTTTTTATGGATGAACGGCATTTCATTGTGTATATACCGTATTTTCTTTATCCATGCAACCACTGATGGACATTTAGCTTGATTCCATATCTTGGCTATTGTGAATAGTACCTTCAGTAAACAGGGGAGTGCAGATATCTTTTCAACATACTGATTTCATTTCCTTTGGATATGTACGCCTTAGTGGGTTTGCTGGATCTTACGGTAGTTTTTTTTTTTTTTTTTTTTTTGAAGAACTTCCATACTATTTTCCATAATGACTCTACCAATTTAAATTCCTACCAATATTGTCCAAGAGTTCTCTTCTCTCCACATCTGCACTAACAATCATTATTCTTTTGTCTTTTTAATAACAGACATTTTAACAGACCTGAACTGATATCTCATTGTAGTTTTGATTTGCGTTTCTCTGATGATTAGTAATGTTAAACATGTTTTTATGTATCTGTTGGCCATTTGTATGTCTTCTTTTGAGAAATGTCTGTTCTAGTATTTTGCCCATTTTTAAATCAGATGGTTAATCTTGCTATTAACTTGTTTGGATTCCTTATTTTTTTTTTTTTTTGGATATCAATTTCTTATCAGATGTGTAGTTTGCAAACATTTCCTTACATTCTGTAGGTTGCCTCTTCATTTTGTAGATGGTTTCTTTTGCTGGGCAGAAATTTTCTAGTTTGATATAATCCCATTTGTCTAGTATTGCTTTTGTTGCCTGTGCTTTTGAGGTTTCATCCAAAAAAAATTATTAAACAAACCAATGTCACGGAGCTTTTCCCCTATTTTCTTTGAGTAGTTGCATAGTTTCAGGTATTACATGTAAGTCTTTAATCCAGTGTGAGTTGATATTTTATATGATGTGAGACTAAGGTCTAGTTTTATTCTTCTTCATATAGATATCCACTTTTTCCAACACCATTTATTAAAGAGACTGTTCTTTCCTTATTGTATATTCTTGGCACCTTTGTCAAAAATTAATTAGCCAATTAAATGTGTGGATTTGTTTCTGGGTTCTCTACTCTGTTTCATTGGTCTATGTATCTCTTTTTGTGTTAGCACAATGCCATTTTGGTTACTATACCTTTACAGTACATTTTGAAGTCAGGATGTGATGCTGCCAGCTCTGTTTATTTTGCTCAGTACTGATTTGACTATTTGGGGTCTTTCATGGTTCCACACAAATTTTAGGATTTTTCTATTTATGTGAACAATATTGTATTTTGACAGAGTCCACTGAACTTGTAGATTGCTTTGGGAAGTACAGATATTTAAAAAATATTAATTCTAATCCATGAGCACAGGATATCATTCCATTTATTTGTGTCTTCAATTTCATCAATGTTTTAGTTTTCATTTTAGAGATCTTTCACCTCTGCAAATCTATTCCTATTTTATTTTTTGTAGATATTATAAATGAGATTGTTTTCTAACAGTGCATTGTGTGAAAAACAAATTAAGAAAACAATCTCTATTGTGTTGAGATACAAGTTTTTATAAAGGGATATTGAATATTTTTAAATGCTTTTTCTGCATCTATTGAAATGATGGTATGGTTTTTCTCCTTCCTTCTGTTAACATGATGTATCGAGTTAATTGATTTGCGTGTCTTGACCCATCCTTGCCTCCCTGAGATAAATCCCACTTGGTCATGGTAAATAATCTTTTCGGTGTGCTGCTGAATTTGGTTTCCTAGTAATTTGTTGAGGATATTTGTATTTATGTTCATAGGGATATTGGCCTATAGATTTCTTTTTTTGGTGTTGTGTACTTCTCTGGTTTTGATATTATGGTAATGCTGACTTCATAGAATGACTTTGAAAGTTATCCCTCCTCTAATTTTTTGGATCGTTTGGGAAGAATTTATGTTAGTTCTTCTTTAAATGTTTGATAGACTTCAGCAGTAAAACCATCAGGTCCTGGTCTTTAATAGGAGACATTATTACTAACTCAATATCTTACAATATCTTACTTGTTAATGCTAAGATTTTCTATTTCTTCATAATTCAATTTTGATATATTGTATGTGTCCAGGAATTTATCAATTCCTTCCAGTTTGTTGGGATATAATTGTACATAATAGTCTCTTTTTTAAATTTAGTTTTGTTGTTATTAGAGACAGAGTCTTGCACTGTTGCCCGGGCTGGAGTGCAATGGCACAGTCTCTGCCTCCCAGGTTCAAGTGATTCTCCTGACTCAGCCTCCCGAGTACCTGGGATTACAGGCACCTGCCACCATGCCCTGCTAATATTTTATATTTTTAGTAAAGACACGGTTTCACCATGTTGGCCAGGCTGGTTTCGAACTCCTGACCTCGTGATCCACCTGCCTCAGCCTCCCAAAGTGCTGGGATTACAGGTGCAAGTCATTGTACCTGGCCTTTTTTTTTTTTTAATTTTATTGTTTCCATAGGATTTCGGGGAACAGGTGGTATTTGGTTATATGAGTAAGTTTTTTAGTGGTGACTTGTGAGATTTTGGTGCACCCATCTCCCAGGCAAGCAGTATAAGGTTGAAGCCAATTTTCTTATGATCCTTTGTATTAATGTGGTCTCAGTTGTAATGTCTTCTGTTTCATCTCTGATTTTATTAGACTCTTTTTTTTTAGTCTAGGCTAAAAGTTTGTTAATTTTATCTTTTGAGAAAACCAATTCTTCATTTTTTCATCATTTCTATTGTTTTTCTAGTCACTAGTTTATTTATGCTCTGACTTTTATTATTTTCTTCCTTCTAGTAATTTTGGGTTGAGTTTGTTTTTGTGTATCTAATTCCATAAGGTTCAATGTTAGATTGTTTGAAATCTTTTTTTTTTTTTTCCTATATAGGTATTTATTACTATAAACTTTCCTCTTAGAACTGCTTTGGTTCTAACCCTTAGGTTCTGGTATGTTGTGTTTCTATTTAAATTTGTCTCAAATTTTTAAATAATTTCCCTTTTAATTTCTTTATGGATCCATTGGTTGTTGAAGAGAATGTTGTTCAATTTTCATGTATTGGTGAATATTTCTGCATTTTCTACATTTCTTCAGCTATTGATTTTTGGTTTTGTATCACTGTAGTCAGAAAAGATACTTGATATGATTTCAATCTTTTGATTCACCAAAACTTGTTTTGTACCCTAACATATGATCTACAATGGAGAATGTTTCATGTGCTGTTGGTTTTCTCAAAAAGCTAAGAAAAATGTGTATTCCGCAGCTGTTGGATGAAATGTTCTGTATGTCTGTTGGGTTCATTTGATCTAGTGTATAGAGTTTAAGTTCAAAGTTTTCTTAATGATTTTCTTTCTGCTTTATGTTTCCATTGCCAGAAGTGGAGTGTCGACATCCCCTATTATTGTATTGCAGTCTATCTCTTCATTCATATCTATTCATTCTTGCTTTATATATTTTGGTGCTTTGACGTTGAGTGCATAAATATTTTCAATGTTTACATCCTTTTACTGAGCTGACCATTTTATCATTATGTAATGATCTTTGCATCCTTTTAAAGTTTTTGACTTGGATTTATTTTATCTGATATAAGTATAGCTATTCTTTCTCTCCCTTAATTTCCATTTGCACAAAATTTTTTCATCCTTTCAACTTTCAGTGTATTCTTACAAGTAAATGAATCCCTTGTACATAGCAGGTAGTTGAATCTTGTGTGTGGGTTTTTGTTTGTTTTTTTTTGTTTGTTTGTTTGTTTGTTTGTTTTGTTATCCATTCCAGCTACTCTGTTTTTTCATTAATTTATTTACATTCAAGGGAATTATTGATAGGAAGCACTTACTACTGTCATCTTGTTTTGTTTTGTAGGTCCCTTGCTTGTCTCTTGCTGCATTTCCTTGTGGCTAAGTGATTTTCTGTAGTGGTATGTTTTGGTTCCTTGCTTATTATTATGTGTATATCTACTATAGGTCTTCCTGTGTGCTTGTGAGGATTACAATATTTTATAGTTATAAGTTATTATAAGCTGATAACTTTAGATCAAAAGTACTTTAAAATTTTATTTCACTCCCCAGCTCACATTTTGAATTCTTGATGTCAGTTTGTTTTTATATTGTATATCTCTTAAATTATTATAGCTACTATTTTATACCCTGCTTCTAGGGGTCAATAGGGCAAGCTATCATTATTTTTTATAGTTCTTAAAGGATTATGTTATATGAGGTGGTATGGCTCTGTGTCCCCACCCAAATCTCCTCCGGAATTGTAATCCCCACATATCAAGAGAGGGACCCGGTAGGAGCTAATTGGATCATGGTGGCAATTCTCCCATGCTCTTCTCATGATAGTGAGTTCTTACGAAATCTGTTTAAAAGTGCCAGTCTCCCCTTTGCTCGCTCTGTCTTTCCTACTATCATAAAAGATGTGCCTTGCTTCCCCTTCACCTCCCACCACGATTATAAGTTTCCTAAGGCCTCACCAGCCATGTAAAACTAAGTCATTTAAACCCCTTTTGTTTACAAATTACTCAGTCTCAGGTGATATCTTTATAGCCACGTGAGAGCAGACTAATATAGAAAATTCATACTGGGATAGTGGGATAGTGGGATAGTGGGATACAGAAAACTGATACTGGGATTTCAGGTTAAAGATAACCTGAAAATGTGGAAGCAACTTTGCAACTGGGTAACAAGCATAGGTTAAAATAGTTTGGAGGTTCAAAAGACAGGAATATATGGGAATGTTTGGAACTTCCTAGAAACTTCAATGGTGTGGCCAAAATCCTGATAGTGATATGGAAAATGAAGTCCAGGCTGAAGTGGTCTCAGATGGAGATGAGAAACTTGGGAACTGGAGCAGAAGTCATTCCTGCTATGCTTTAGCAAAGAGACTAGTGACATTTTGCCCCTGCCCTAGAGATTTGTGGAACTTTGAACTTGAGAGAGATGATTTAGGGTATCTAGCAGAAGAAATTTCTAAGCAGCAAAGCATTCAAGATATGACCTGGCTTTTCCTGAAAGCATAGTCATAAGCATTTACAAAGAGGTGATCTGATCTAAAATTGGAACTTATGTTTAAAAAGGAAGCAGAGCATAAAATTTGGAAAATTTGCTGCCTGACCATGCAGTAGAAAAGAAACATCCATTATACAGAGAGAAATTCAATCTGGCTGCAGACATTTGCATAAGTAACAAGGAGCTGAATGTTAATAGCAAAGACTTTGGGGAAAATGTCTCTAGGACATTTCAGAGATCTTCACAGCAGCCCCTCCCATCACAGGTCTGGAGGGCTAGGAGAGAAAAATGGTTTTTGAGCCAGGCCAAGGGCCCCACTGCTCTGTGCAGGCTCAGTACATGGTGCCCGGCATCCCAGCTGCTCTAGCTCTAGTTGAAAGGGGTCATGGTATAGCTTGGGCTGTGGCTTCAGATGGTGCAAGCCCTAATCCTTGGCAATTTCCACATGGTGTTGGGCCTGCCTGTGCACAGATGATAATAGTTGAGCTTTGGGAGCCTCCACCTAGATTTCAGAGGATGAATGAAAATGCTTGGATATCCAGGCAGAATTCTGCTGCAGGGTTGGAGCTCTCATGGAGAACCCCTACTAAGGCAATGCAGAGGGGAACTGTGGGACTGGAGCCCCCCGCCCCCAGAGTTCCCACTGGGGCACTGCCTAGTAGAGCTGTGAGAAGAGGGCCACCATTCTCCAAATCCAAGAATGGTAGATCCACTGACAGCTTGCAGCATGCATCTGGAAAAGCCACAGACACAAGATCTTGGGAGACCACCCCTGGCATCAGCATGCTTTGCATGTGAGACATGGAGTCAAAGGAGATCATTTTTCAGAGCTTTAAGATTTAATGACTGCCCTGCTGGTTTTCAGAATTGTATGGGCCTGTAGCCCTTTTTTGGCCAATTTCTCCCATTTGGAAAGGGAACATTTACCCAATGCCTGTACCCACATTGTATCTTGGAAGTAACTGCCTTTTTCATTGTACAGGTTCATAGGCAGAAGGGACTTGCCTTACCTCAGATAAGTTTTTGGAGTTGGACTTTTGAGTTAATACTGGAATGAGTTAAGACTTTAAGGGACTGTCGGGAAGGCATGATTGATGTTGCGACGTGAGAAAGACATGAGATTTGGGAGGGGTTGGGGTTGAATGTTATGGTTTGACTCTCTTCACCCAAATCTCATCTGGAATTGTGATCTCCACATGTCAAGGGAGGGAACTGGTGTGGAGGTGATTGAATCATGGTGGTGATTTTCCCCATGCTATTCTCATGATAGTGAGTTCTCATGAGATCTGATGGTTTAAAAGTGGCAGTTTTCCCATTTGCTTGTTCTCTCTCTTTCCTGTGGCCATGTAAGGCATGCCTTGCTTCCCCTTAACCTCCCACCATGATTGTAAAGTTTCCTGAGGCCTCACCAGCCATGCAGAACTCTGAGTCAATTAAACCTCTTTTGTTTATAAAGTCTCAGGTCTCAGGTATAAAGCAGTGTGAGAACAGACTAATACATTGCATCTATATAGGTGAACATTCTTTAATTTGGAAATATATACTACAGTGTTTAGGTAAATTCATTTCTGCAATTTACTTTAAACCAGTTGAGCACATATCATGATAAAACAATATTAACATGAATGTAGTAGGTATATGTGTGTTAATTCTACTTTTTTATGATTGAAAATTTTATTTAAAAATCCTTAAAAACTTTCTGAGGAAAGAAGAGATATGCCTTATCAAACCTTTTATCTAAGGTTTTTACTAGAATGACAGAATCCAGCTATGCTGCAAATAGTAGTGCAGAGAAAGAAGGAAGTGGGAGCTAGAGTGATGCCCTGAGATGCTGCATATAACCAAGAGGTTTTCCATTCCTTGGATCACTCTTATCAACAGCAGGGAAGCTAATAACATATCAGAAGCCCTGAACCCCGTGCTCTCTGTCCACTGAATCTCTCTTCTGTTTCCAAACTTCAGCTTATTCTGCTATTATAGCCTTCCTGATAATCTTACCAAGGCCACGTTGAAGTTTTACATTAGTCCTTAGTTATGCATCTCCTTTGCCTTTCATAAATATTTAAAATCTCATAAGGCTCTATGAAGATGAGCAACACTATGTTTGCTTCCATCTCTTTTGAGTCATATGAATCTTTTATATTTGGAATTTTACTCTTAATAACTCTCAAGCTTTGGAGACTGTTTTCTTTTTATGCTTTCAGGTTACAAGAGTATGCCTATTTTAGCCCTTACTTGGAATTTGCCTTCCCCAGATTAAGACAGTTCCCTTTGCTCACCATTTTTTCCAGGACTGCATGAGATCTTCAAGGGTGGTAGTCATTCTGTTCTATGTTCTAAAACATTCAATTGACTAGCCCTGAATTAGGTTCAAATTAGCAGATATCAAGTTTCTAACTCTAATTTCTGAGAAATTAAATAATCAACAAAGAAGTATAGAATTTAGCTTTGAGTGCTATTTAACTCAGATAATTCAGCAGATATCTAAATTCCTCGGTACTCATTTTGCCTCTGTAACCTGTGGAAAGAATAAGACATACTTTTCCTCCATTTAGCCACTTATATTTTTATACTCACTTAAATGCTGTACTTCCTCCTTCCTTGATTTTCTCAGATATTCCTTTATAACAAACTATTATTCCACATTATCTCTTGCCCACTTTTGCCAAAGGTTGCCAAACAAATGAGGAATGGAGTCAAGTAGAGAACAGAAATCTGACTTCACAGTATCACACTGCTTTTCCTTCTATCCAACATGAAAAAACAGGTGGGGGGAGTGAGTGGCTTTCATTAGAAAGAGTCAGTTAGCTCCTGTTAATGAGGAAGGGGAAGGCTAGACATAAACATCACCCCTAAAAAATTAGGTTTAGGAATGCTGGACTTAAACCCTAGCCTCTAGAAGAGCAATCCTGGTGGAAATAACTAATGAAGAGAATTGGGGGACTGGGGAGAAAAATATTATAAGGAAACTAAGTCCTAATCACACATGTGACTGCTTTGGGGTGTTACAACTCGAACCCAACGGGTTACTTTGGCTTCCTTTTGAAATTGGGTCTCAGTAGCAGTCAAACTATTGTCTAACTGGAGTGACTTCCATCATATTAAATGCCCAGCAAGCCCATTCAAGGGAGGATGCCTAGCACAAAGGAATATCCTGACCTGGAACTAGTACAGGTTCCACTATTTAATTTGTCAGTTGCACCGACAATAAACAGGAATGTGTTCCTAAAGTCCTACATGTTAAGGCTGCTTATATTAGATTAACCCATATGAATAGGTTAAGAAGGAGTCCCCATAGATTCCCCTTTTCATCTAAAGACAAATTCATAATGCTTCAACCTATAGAATAGAAGGTGGGATAATCATTTTAAGTAGACGAAAAAAACATGTCATAAATGAGGAGATAGTAAGAGAGCATATAACTACTCTTTTGAACTTAAAACACTAGGTTCATATTAATTCTAACTTGAGGAAACATGATCTCAGAGCCAGGTTAGTAATTTGGAAAAATGTTTACAGAAGATCCAGATGCCTTGAAATCATTATGCTCAATCAGAATAAAAGGAAGGAATATGGAAGCTACAGATGTGGACATTTGGCAAAAATCTAAATATTCAGGAACTGATTATTACACAGTTAGCTTGTGAGCATTTATTTTTAAAAGGACAATGTAGTGATTGCTAAAGCAATAGTGTGCCTTGAACCAATAGCCAAAGCATACTTACCAGTGAAACAAGACAGAAGAAATAATTTAGAAACACTAAATCTGGAAAATTACACACAAAATTTTCATTATTTCTAGATAATATAATTGTATAATCAGAAAATTATAGAAAATCAATTGAAAACCCAGTTGAATTAATAAGGCAGTTCAGTAAATTAGCTGAATAAAAGATAAACAAGAAAAATCAATAGCTTTTCCATGTTTCTAGCAACCATTAGAAACTTTAATGAAGGTGAATTCACAAAATGGCACCTGGCTGGTAAGATGTGAATCAGCCTTGTTCAGTTTCCCAAGAAAATAGCTATGAAAATGCAGAAATGATGCATTTTAACAATGCTGAAAATTAGGACCACAGGCCAACTAATTGCAGAAATCAGAAAATATTGGCACTAATAGTAAGAACTATTGAGATTAAATGATCATTACAATGTATAGCCAAATTACACACATATTTCCCATTATTCATCATTTATGGTTAAGCAGTTAAGAAATGGATTTATTTGCTACTTAGGCAATTATAAAAATGCAAGGTCAAACATCTTTCAAAGTTAAAGGTTAAATTTAAAACAATGTAAAATTAGAAAATAATTTGAAGAGAAACAAGAATAACAGCAAAGAAAAAGTTGTCTACATAGCAATAGGTAAATGGAAAAGAAGGATGAGGCAGAATGAGGTGACAGGAAGCAGAAGAAGAAACAAAGGAGAGAAGAAAAGAGCAGTGCTAGGAGGAAGAGTGAATAAAAAAATAGAAAATAAAAACAATATGGAAGTATTCGGCAAAATATACAGTATGGCAATAAATTAAAATGTGTTGTGCAGACACAGTGGCTCACACCTGTAATCCCACCACTTTGGGAGGCAGGGGTGGGCAGATCACAAGAGGTCAGGAGTTCGAGACTAGCTTGGCCAACATGGCAAAACCTGTCTCTACTAAAAACACAAAAATCAGCCGGGTTGGTGGCAAGTGCCTGTAATCCCAGCTAGTTGGGAGGCTGGGGCAGGAGAATCGCTTGAACTTGGGAAGCGGAGTTTGCAGTGAGCGGAGATCGTGCCACTACACTCCAGCCTGGGCGACAAGAGTAAAACTCCATCTCAAGAAAAAAAAAAGTGTCAAAGACAAAGTCTCCAGTCGTGAACCTTAAAATATAACCAGACATCAAAAGAATGACTGAAAAAAGTGACATTTAAAAAAGGTTTAAAAGTTTAAGCATACAAAAAGTTTTTTTCAAACAAAAAGAATGATTAAAAAGTATAACTAGCATGAGCCATTAAGTATTACATAAGAGCAACAAAAACACAAGAGTAATTTTTAAAATATATATATAAGAAAAATGACAGAAAAGCCAGCAGGAAACAACATACCTCCCTCAGTCTTTGATCAATTAGGAAAAATAATAGAAGTTCTAAACTGGATTGTAATGTAGATCTAGCCAGGTGCGGTGGCTCATGCCTGTAATTCCAGCACTTTGGGAGGCCAAGTTGGGCAGATCACCTGAGGTCAGGAGTTTGAGATCAGCTTGGCCAACTTGGCAAATCTCCATCTCTACTAAAAATACAAAAATTAACCAGGCGTGGTGGGAGGCACCTGTAATCCCAGCTACTCGGGAGCCTGAGGTAGGAGAATATTGAACCCGGGAGGCGGAGGTCGCAGTAAGCAGAGATCACGCCATTGCGCTCTCCAGCCAGGGTGACACAGCGAGACTGTGTCTCAAAAATAATAATACAGATCTAACCTTAGATTCACATAGTTTTCAAAAGTATATAGTTAACATTTACCAGAAGAAAACTTTTCTTTCATTCATTCCATAGATATTAATTGCTTACCTGTATGCCAATGCCCCTAGTACCCTGACTCAAACATAGTGTTATTAAGTGTTAGAACAAGAGAACCCCAGGACTCCCCCAAAAGCAGAAATTTATCTGACTATACTCTGATCACAATGTAACAAAACTGGAATTGAACATACACACACACGCACACAGCCCTCTTAAGTGATCCTGGGGAGAAATGAAATCAACTGTAATTAACAATATTTAGAAATGTTTAAGTGAAAAAAATCATAAATTAATGACAATGAAAGCATGATATATAAAAATGTATGGGGTATAGGCACAGTTTAACTCAAATGCCAATACATAGCTTTAAAGTATTTCATTAGGAAATATCACAATAATCAAAGCACTTAACTCTAGACAGAAAGATAGAACAGCATAAGAAAAATACATTTGATTAGGATACAGAAAGTCAAAAGAAACCATAATTCTCACCCCAATAACCGAAACAAATCAAGTAAGTTGCAACATCATAGTTTTTAAGCCAATTAGGAATCTGAAGATACAAAGAAATCTAAATAAATTAATTCATTAAATGAATGAGCCAAGCCTTTCATAGGAGAAAAAAAGACCACAGCTGCTTGTGTTTCAGGCATAGTGACAGGAATGAGGACAAATGGACCACAGATGGATTGAAGGAGGAATGAACAGAACTTTTAACAAACTTTTAACCACCATATGGCATTACACACTAGAATTCAAAGAAGCCCCAGTCAGAGTGTATCTACACCCACACGCCAACATTTTCCCATAGTTCACCTGGTACAAAAATACCACCCCAGCATCCCAAAAAGCTGACAGAACATAGAGAAGAGGGAGATCACACATAGTTAGGTAAGCTGGTGGTTCACCTGTAAAGGAAAAGTCCTGATCCCACCTTCAAGTGTTGAAGCCAGTGGTGAACTGAATCAAATGAAAGGCAAATGAATGAATGAATGAGTGAACAACTCAACAACAACAGATAACTACACTAACTCAGGTGCTCCTCTAGCAGCTGGCAAAAAAAAAAAAAAAAAAAAAAAAAAAAGTAGCATGCTTTTTTTAGAAGGCAAATATTAACTTTAGGGTCTAGTATCCTTTTATGCAAAATGTTCTCTATGTAATCAAACATTATGAGACACAAAAATAAGCATAACACTGTGGCTCATGGTCAAGGTAGAAAAGTATCAACAGAAGACAACCCAGGAATGGCTCAGAGGTTGGAATTATTAGGTATCATCTTTAATTTATCTGTGATAAAAATGCTAACAGATTCCGGGAGAAAGGTAGACAACATGCATGAAGAGATAGACAATTTCAGCAAAGAACTGGGAGCTACATGGTTTTTAAAAAAAAACAAAAGCTTCCAGTGAAAATTCTAAAACTGGAAAAGAGAGTATCAGGGGATATTCTGGAAAAGAGAAATATCAGAGGAAATATCAGGGGAAATATCAGAGCAGATATTCTCACCTTCCTGATGTTAGGGGAGAAGCTTCTAGTCTTTAACTGAAGTATAACTTGAAGTATAAGGCTAATTGTAGACTAGAAGGGAGTGGGGTTTTTTTCAGATGTCCTTAAATGGAAGAAATTCCCTTTTTGGTTTGCTGGGAGTTTATTTTATTATAAATGAAGGTTGAATTTCATCACGTGTCTTTTTTTCATCAATTAAGTTAATACAGTAAGCATCAGAAGTGGGATTCTCTAGAATGACTGAATCATGGAAGCATGGTGAAAGCATTGTTTGGGGAAAGTGAGGAACAAAGAAAGATGAACTTTTGATGCCTAGGTAGCTACCAAGTCCCCTAGGGTATGAGACAGCAGCCATGCTATGATCAGTTGCTAGAAGTGAAAGTTACCAGTAGAATTTAAAAATGATAGACCCAACTCCTAAGGAATTTGCTCACTGGATACATAAGGAAATGCAAAACAATGATAAGCAAGCTAAATACAGTCATTTGAGGTTTTTTTAAATCTGTAATAGCTAAGCTCAAAATAAAGCAAAATGTTGGGGTAGACACTGTTACTGCATCAACCTTAGGGGTTTGGGACAATTTGAGCTACAGCATGTAGCCTTAAAGCCACTACGAAAGGGAAAAAATAATAGTGAAAAAAACACTATAGTGGGAGGAAACAAAAAAACTACTGAAACCAGGGAGCATAATGTGAAGAAATTGTTTCATTTTGTAGTTCAGTATCATCAGCTTCCTGAAAAATCTTTACTAAATGGACTGAGTTACTAATTTAGAAGTCTCCTTAGTTTTGAATGTTGCGAAATGGAGGAGCATGGATTGATGCAAGACATACAGATCACTATTGAATAATAGATGACTATACAAATCCCCTGGGGGGAGGCCCGGCACATAGCTGGCAAGTAGACTACATCAGACCACTACTGGTAACCCAGGGAGGCTATCAATAGGTCTTGACAGGAGCAGACACTTACATGGGACAGGGCTTTGCATACTTGTGGTAGACGCAAATGCTCAAAACAACACAAATGACCTGAAACAGAACATACTATGCCAGTTTGCACCACTCAAGCTATATTCCTTCAGACTGAAGAACACAGTGTATAGCCTATAGCATGAGGACAATTTAATGGTTATTCTTAAAATGTAACAATGGCTTCTATATCTGCATTTTCAGTATTTAAAATTTGATTGTGATTAAAATTTACATAAGTATGATAGAAAGTATGATTAACCTGAACACCTATATAAATTTTATATAACCCTTCATATTTGCTGTGTTCTTTAAACTCTAATAAATTACATCTTTTCCATAAATTGCTTGGTTTCTAGAAAAGTAGCACACACAGCAAATACACAAGAATCTGTAATGATATGAGCGTGATAACAGAGAAGCTAATTACAGGGATTTTTAAAAGCAAAATGCAAAAGGAAGGTAGGAGGGAAAGCAAAGAAAGAAATCATTTAACAAAACCATTCAGCAAAACAAGTGATGAGAAACAGGAAACGCTTAAGGCACTGATACAGCAGCAATTATATCCATATCTCCCATTAACTTTCTATTTGATGCCTCGGGGAGTCTTAACTCACAACCCTGGGAGACATCATTCTGGAAGGTTGGTTTACTTAGTCTTTTTTCTTTTAGAATTATTAAACTCATCATTAATGATATTTTTTTAAAAAGTAACATACACAAAAAATTACAGTTAAGAATTTGTTTTGTAAATGAATTGAATATTTTGATTTTTATTGAGTATGGTAGGAGATGAATGATCTCCTACTCATTCATGATTAATTCATTAATGATAAACATTCATTCCTTTATACTTGACAAATGCCCCCATTTTGTACATTTTTACCATGTAGTCATGGAGGAAGTACCAGAGAAACTACAGGCCTCTCTCAGGCCAACAGCATCCAGGGATTCATGTAGCCATCTGTGTAAAGGCTGGCAAGAATATTTAAGTTTATCTGATTGAATGTCATTTTGATATGAGAAGTTTCAACTCCACTGATACCCACCACCCAGGACAGTTAGTTGCTGGAGTGAAGCCACAATTTTCTCACCATATTGTTTTTGCTACTGTCCACTCCACCTACATTTTTTGATTAAACTGTGAATCAGTTTATATTACTCAGGATTAGCAGACAGAACTAATAGAATGTATGTGTATACAGAGAAAAAGATATAAGAAATTAGCACATGTGATTATGGAGACTGGCAAGTCCAAAATCTGTAGTGTGTATCCACAGGCTGGAGACCCAGGAGAGATGATGATGCAAATAAAATCCAAAGACATCTGCTGAAGAATTCTCTCTTGCTCAGGAAATTTAGTCTTGTTGCTCTATTTGGACCTTCAGCTGATTGTGCAAGGCCCACCTACACTATGGAGCGAGATTTGTTTTACTCATAGTTCACAGATTAAAGTGTTAATCTTATCCAAAAACACCCTCCAACCTGACACATACAATTGGCTATCACACAATCCCTCAAACAAATATTTTCCTGGTAATACATTGTCATTGATCTTTGCTAAAGTTGGGGGATTTAGACAGCAGACAAAACTTAGTTTCACAACTTTTTTCTTCCCTGAAGTAGGTAGAATTGAAGCCTAGAAGGGAGCAGTGGTAAGAATCCTAGGAGATGTCCAGGAACAGGACAAACCAGGTGTGGGAACTGAGGAAAACAAAACACCATAACTTGAAAGAAATGTAGATTTTTTATATCCCAATAATTTATCTACAGTAAGGATGTTTAAATTATGTAAATTCTCACATCCCTCAGTACCAGACTTAACTATATTTGAAATCACAACTATTTCATATTCATAGAGCCAATGGGACAGCCAGGTTTCCTAGAAATAAGATAATCAAATAGTAAGATGACATAATTTAGCTATTCTCAGGTCAGTAGTAGTCAGTGGCCCATAAGCAAAATGCAAACTCTGTAATAGATGCCATGAAGGTCACAGAAAGCTGAAAGGCTTAAAGGCAGGGGGAGAAACTATATTCAACAGTTAAGGAAAATTCACACAACGATCCCAGATACCTATCTACCTTGAGAAGTCACATAGGAAACTTTCATTCATAGTCTCAAACTGTATGGATAAGGGATGAACTTAAAGATGTTGAAATTCCATCTCTAATTCTGACAAGGATTGATATTTATGACAATGAAATTATTTAAATGTAAGTACTATCATTAATTATCTTCCATTTATGTCTTCTGGTTCATTTGGCTTTCTGATTCATACTTACAAGCATTAAGATTAGTTTGAATACAATTCAAGGACAGTGCTTTATTGCAAAATAACTTGCATATGAAACTAGTCTTTTTAGGGGCACCATCTGTTCTTCGTGACACTTTAAATGAAGGAGATTTCAGTTGCTAAATATTCCACAGAAACATATGAAGAAAATTCAAAGGGTTTGGGTTTCTAAGAAAATACAACATCCCCTAAACATGAAATAAAGCCCTTTCTTCAAAGAGTTTGCAATAACAAATAAATGTTTAATTATAGTTGATATTCATAGACCTTCTCTGGAAAAGCAAAATAGAATGTGTATTAGATAAATCTTTTTGTAAAGCAAGTACAATGATGAAAGTCAGTGGCATTCTTATTTATAATCATGTAAGGGCAGAAACAAATGGTGGTTAAGCAACTTGCCCAAAGTCAAATGGTTCTGAAAAGGCTATTTAATTTGTTCCCCCTTACTCAAGATGAAAATATGAGTCAATTGTCCAAGGACAGGGTTGAGCCTCAGAAGACAAGTTGTCTAATGGCATGTCTTTGGAGAGGTTATTGAGACTTACTAGGCCTTAGTGTTGCACTTTTAAATATCTTGAATATGCTAGAACATCTCACAGACATAATGAATATTAGTAGATTTCAAAGTCATTGCAAGTAAGAAGTTATCTGATAAATGTTAGGCATAAAAGTACCGATTAGTAATATTTTGAGCTGCTTGCATGAAAGGTTTTCATGAACAGCCCAGTTGGACTACTACGAAAGAATTGGAGCTGCCATCTTTTGTGAACCACTTTAATCTATAACAATCTACCCTGTCAATAAACCAGTTAAACTGTGGCTTTGTTGGAGAGCTAGGGTCAGAAAGTTTATTGTAGATTGTCATTTTGCTCTCTACATGGTGCTCCACACATCATTTTAAAATGATATGCTGTGTTCAATATTTTACATGACTGGAAGATAACTCTAGACTTGAATTTATTGCCACACATACTTGCAGCTAAATCATATATTACTTCAACCATTATTTTCAAGATATCAGCTAGTATAACTGATGCTAAACCATTTTATATATAAATTCATTTTGTCTCATCGTTCATTTACTACTTTATTGCTTTATGGTTATCTAAACTATTTTATAGCTGGAAAATTTTTGATGCCTTACATACAATATAATTCTGTTAGAGTAGGAGGAGGAAGAAAGAAAACCAAGACTTGCACCCTTTAATGTACCCTTTATGAAAAATATTTTAAGAGGTTTGATTTTGTTCTTAACTTAGAGTTGCTATGATTTGGGGAAGAGCTTTTTGTCTTGCGATAAAAATCGATGTTGCCTTATTGCAAATATTTGTTTTCAATATGGCTGAGGAAAAATCAGGACAGAAGCCATTTGTTATATGTATCTCTGAATTGCTTATATCTTGTGTAAATATCAATTCATCCTGAATTTCAGTTAAATTTTAATTGTCCTCAACATTCCTCACAGTGACTAGTTCAACACTTAAATTTCAACAATAATCTTATATTCCAAGGTTTAAACCAACAACCTCACTCAAAAAAATCAATGAGGTTCTTTCCAAGACATTGTATTATTTAGCACATAGAGAACTGAGTAAACCAAGAATTTTCTTATTTAAAAGAAAGTTAGCTTATATAGGCAAAGATCATGCAAGAAAAGATTACAGCAAGTATCTCTTTGAAGTTAAAATACTGACTGTCAGGAATCCGAAAGACAGATTTGTTCACAAAAGTTTTTTTTTTTTTTTTCTTCTCCGAAAGTGTTTTGACAATCTAGCAATGTAGTTAAGTAAAGAGAGACCTGGGTTTGTAAGTATAGTAACTCCTGTTCTATTTATTTCCTCACAATTTAAATGGAACCATTTAATGTGATATGGAGCCCACTAATTACTACAACTTCTAAACTTCTTATACCTCAAAGTCATTCAGATGTAGTGTTACATTTGGTTAGAAATCAAATTATCCAAAGCAATTGTGCACAATTATTTTGTATATATGCTTGATTTACATGGCATGTTTTAGCACTGAAGATCACATGCCAGTAGATTATGATTAATGAAACATCATACATCTCGATAACAATCTACATAGATTAAATACATGATTGCTTCACAGGCATTTACTGAAGAATAACCTCTGGAGGCACTATGTGTACTATTATATCTCAGGTAGGCATAAACCATAAAGATGATCCAGGGAGCAGAGGAGCCAGACATTTGTGTCTCTCTCACTCAGGTGAAGATAAAGTCCATGTAACTTAAGACAAAGAGTATCTGCTTCTCATCCCTCTTCCCACCTCCATAAAATAAAAATGATGACACTTTGCCAAGGATCACAGGAATGCCAGAATATTAAAATATTATCTTGTTCATCTACTCCATAAGAGTCTGAAACAAAATGGTCTATGTAAAGTGTACTAAGATGATTTTATTTTCCAATATAATTTTATATTTATTTGTAGTTACCCTGTAGGGAAAATAGGTCTCTAGTAAATTGGCTAAAATGAAGTCTTTAGTAAGCCTGTAAACTTACAGAAGGCCACAGAGGGAAAGTGATCTTAAAAATGCAGAAGCAACAGCTAAAGGCAAATAAACCTCCAGTCTACTTTGTTTATGTAATTTTAACAGCTTGAAAGTGCAAAGGGATGGGAATTATGTAAAAGAATAAAACATAGGTAGATTATCAGAAAGAGGAATTAAGGATTTCCAGGAACGTAACATGTTAAATTACACTAATAGTGACATTAATGATTAAATGAAATCAAATAAGGTACTTACATAAAATATAAAGAAACATTCATTCTTCAGGTACAAAGCACAGCATCTTTGCAACGGCCAGATCTATGACCAAAATTTGAGAGCTTCTATTCTCATGAGTAGGTTTGCAGACCACTTTCATAGCCATCATTAACTTCCATATATAATGAGTAAATCATCCACCAAATTGTCCAAAATCTTGAATTTATCCATGTTTTTAGCTAACAGCACCTACTATGAGTCTGACTGTGAGATAAGCTCTGATTAGGAATATTAGAAAATCTCCTAATATGACTTATCAGTTTAATATTTCGAAGATAACTATCATCTCTGCCGAGCGCGGTGGCTCACGCCTGTAATCCCAGCACTTTGGGAGGTCAAGGTGGGCGGATCACAAAGTCAGGAGATGGAGACCATCCTGGCTAACACGGTGAAACCCCGTCTCTACTAAAAATACAAAAAATTAGCCAGGCGTCCTGCCGGGTGCCTGTAGTCCCAGCTACTCAGGAGGCTGAAGCAGGAGAATGGCGTGAACCCAGGAGGCGGAGCTTGCAGTGAGCAGAGATCGCACCACTGCACGCCAGAGTCTGGGCTACAGAGCAAGACTGTCTCAAAAAAACAAAAACAAAACAAAACAAAAAAAACAAAAACAGAAAAACTATCATCTCTGAGAATTATTCAAAACCAATGCCTATTTTTAGCTAGACTGTGAATTCTTTAACTTAATTTCTAAAATAAGGTATAAATATCAGAATGGAGGAGATAAATTTAACTTTACTTGCAGATAACATGATTTGAAATTCCAACTGCTCAGGGCACATGTTCAACCTTTGAACAAATCACTGCACTTAGGAGGGGAGTTAGGAACTACGGATGGTCTATAGCTTGGGCTCAAGGTCTGCCCCAGTAGGTACACATATTTGGGAAGTTCCACTAGAACTCTATGGAGTAGATAAGACTGGTTCTGCTAAGGAAGAAAAGGGTTATTAGCAGAATGGGGGAAAGGAATGCTAGATGATTTTTGAAGTCTTGTACATTTGCACTGTAAAGGTGGAGTACTTTGTATAGTGTCTGGTGCATAAGCCCTCACTGAATATAGTTATTAAAAGTGGGGACCATCTTTCCCTCTCCAGATGTTCCTGTAAAGTAACTTTGACTGCCTTTTCAGAAATATCGAGAACAGTTTTCTCTCTCAATATCGCTCTCATTAGAGAGAAAAATTACGTGACTGGAAAAGTTTAGAAAAACACAAAGCAAGAGTAACTCTCCCCTCCTAAGACTCCCCCTTTTGCAATATTCTGTGCCCAAGATGGAGAGATTCCTTCTTGTCCCTGCCACCATTCAGGATATAGCCCATGACTTGCCCTCTAGAGGTCAAAACTACCTCTTCCTTTGGGTATAAAGCATGTCGATTCCCCATACATCTAGCCAAATGTGAGCTTTAATCTCATCTTAGATGGTCACCCCAAATACTTGCTGTGAGGACAGGTGTCAGGAAATCTGACTGTGGTGGCAGCTCTATTATCTAGCTTCACCAGAAAAAAATCTATGATTCTGTATATTGCGTGTGTCTATTTTTTTGTTTAATCCAAACTAAGAGGGATAGAGGTGGGATTAATCATTACATATTTAAAGACATGTTCAAGATCGCCAGCATTAGCTGTTACTGTTACTGAGATATGGCACAGCACTAAACAAGCAAGAGATTTAGTTACTACTCAAGCTTAGCTTAAATTGAATCATAGACTGTAGATCAATCATAATGCTTTAAAGTTGTCTAACACAAAAATCAAATACACAACAGAATGTAGTCAAGGGGGAGGCACAAAACCTATTGAAGATAACAGCTGAGGTTTGGTAGAGTATAGCCTACTATCCTTAAATGTCTGTGATAAAACAAAGTTTATTAACCAAAGAATATCTTCTATACAAAAAAGCAAGCCAAACTCTATAATCTCGAGGTTTCCTATTCAGGAAAAAAACTAAAAGTTTTCAGAATAACTTGGGAATAGGAGTGAAATCAAAGTATCTTAATATGCAGTTAAATAAGTATCAGGATGAATTGAGCCCCTTTGAACATAAACTTAGATGCATACACTGCCTCAAAGAAGAAAGCCAAGCAGAAAGGACAGAAGTCAACATCAGAGTCAGGGTCAGAAAGGAAGGATGCGTGACAGACAGAGACGTTTTGCATTCAAAGGAAAAGCAAAGGAAAAGCAATGTTATAAGGAGACAAAAGTTTAAATATATGAGAAAGTCTTCCCATATACCCCCAATTCTATTTCAAAAGGATTAATGTGAACAAAGAGGATACAAATGGATAGTTTTCTACATTGTGAACTGACACACTAGATGACCACTGAGGTCTTCCACCTCCGTGAAACCAAAAAATTATTTAAAACAAAATATTGGTCACTCTTGAATAAAATGAAAGAGGTTTTAATTAATGCTTTCAGTTGGTGTTTTACTACTCAAATTTAAACAAATTTCATGAAACCCCAAGAATTTCAAAAAACTTACATATGAAAAAAATATTAAACAATGATATAAAGGTTGTTTTCCCTAAAAGTCAGACTATTTTGTCAACAAAAAAATATGAATCTACAAAAAGAAATAATAAAACGAGTCTCAGAGGAACACTTACACACTGTTGGTGGGAATTTAAATTAGTTCAACCATTGTGGACAGCAGTGCGACAATTCAAAGAACTTAAAACAGAACTACCATTCTACCCAGCAATCCCATTGCTGGGTTTATACTCAGAGGAATGTAAATCATTCTACCATAAAGACACATGCAAGTAAATGTTCATTGCAGCACTACTCACAATAGCAAAGATGTGGAATCAACCTAAATGTCCATCAATGACAGATTGGATAAAGAAAATGTGGTACTTATATACCATGGAATACCATGCAGTCATAAAAAATGAGATCATGTCGTTTGCGGGAACATGGGTGGAGCTGGAGGGTATGGTCTTTAGCAAACTAATACAGGAACATAAAATACCTCATATTCTCACTTATAAGTGGAGGGTAAATGATGAAAATTCATGGACACAAAGAGGGGAATGACGGACACTGGGGCTTATTTGAGGGCTTGAGGGTAGAGGGTGAGAGGATGGAGAGGAGAAGAAAAAAAAATACTTGGCACTAAGGCTTACTACTTGGGTGACAAAATAATCTGTGCAAAAAACCCCCATGACACAAGTTTACCTGTATAACAAATCTGCACATGTACTCCTGAACCTAAAAGTTTTTAAAAAGTCTTTACTACCACCAGGACAGAAAGTATTCTTTTTTCACTGTTCCCTCGAGAATTGAAAATCTAGAATTTCTATAATCTAAACATCTTAAATTTATTAAGATAACTGTACTTATTAACCATGGAAATCTGCATTCAAATAAAATTTAAAATAATGTCAATCAATGGCAGCAAAGTGATATTTATATACAAACAAAAATAGGTTGAATTTGCAGAGGCAGTATGACTACTCTTGTATAAAGTATACATAACGGATACAGAAATAATTATTAACAAAGAACAGTCAGGGGTACACATAAAATTTGATAAGCCACCAGGAATACACCAAAAATGCAAATCCTTCCTCATGATGTCATGGTTGGATAAGTAATATCCTAACTTGCATATGTATATAACATATGTACAATAGAGAGGGAAAAAAGGGGGACTGTTTGAATTTTTCTCTGCTTAATGGGAGAACGAGGACTGCCTTAGAATTTGAACTAGGCTATGTTAATGAAATATTTTAATTCCAAATCTTATTTCAAGACCTATGCAAAGTTTTGAGTATGCCTAGGAGGAATGTTCCGAAGAGTAAAAGGTAATTAGCATGATATCAGGCAAGGGTCAAGGAAAGATAGTCACAAGGAATCCCCAAAACAGAGATGCCCCAGAATTGTAAGAATAGGGAGTTTAGGTTTTCTTCTGTTGTCTGTTATGCTGTAGGCTGCCACCATGATTTTAAATGTTCAATGAAAGTGTGATGTACATAAGTTGTATTGAGGAATATGGGAGGCACATGTCTCTTCATTAGCAAAGTTTATAGAAGTCAAACAGTAGTTTCAAGAGTGAATACAACAATCAGAGATTAAGTACTCAGCACGAAATCCCAAAGAGATACCTGTGAGAAAAAAACACACCCCCTCCTGACATCTTCCATATCTAGAACCTCCTAGAAATCCGTGAAGATCTGTTTAAGAGATATTTTAGACTCCCCACAGTAAGTGGAAATAGAAGCTTGAGTCATTCTATTAGGATATTTTTTTGAATGTTTTAGTCATCTGACGAAAGGCTACTTACTCTTAAGGAAGCTTTAACATTATTAAATACAGTAATAAAGTAAAATTAGTGCACTACTAGAGTTTACTGAGAAATGAAATTCAGTGTTCTGCTTTGAAGTCTGGCTGCTACACAACAGCCAAACCTTCAACTTCTTGGTATGTTTGCATACAGACATATGGCTGGATTGTCCAGTATCTTCAGATAATTTATTTAATTTCTTCAGGCAGCATTTATTTTGTTTTGAGCCACTTAAGACTCAGTCACTTCTGTTCTTGCCTTTCGATTATAAATTAGTTTAATTTTCTTCAATTAAATTTGCCCAGGTTTGGCAGCTGACCCCATAGTGTGAGGCAAGGCACATATGCATCAACAGTGCTTTGGGGTTGTACCTTTCTAATACATATATTTTTGAGTTTAGGATTTATAGGTCTTGGAGCTCAAATATAGAATTATTCAGTCTCTTGGCTCTAATGCAGAAGCAAACTAATATTCCAACAAAAGTATACTTATGCAGTGAAACAGCAATGTTTTTCCTATCAAACGTGGAAACAGATAAAGCAGGTTAGGTCCCAGGCTTACCTGATGAGTGTAGGAAGAGCTCTGCATAAGGATAAAGATATCATTTCCCTGCATGAGGAAGTGACAGTAAGACATGCCTATGTTTGAACCATCATATTCTAACTCAGTCCTTCACAAGATCAAATTTTATGTATGATAAATGTTGCAAAGAAAGCAGGACTACAGTTGTCACTCTTTTAATAAATAAAATATATCTACTGCTAGAACTCTATGTTATTGATGCCATATAAGATCCAATTTATCCAATTGGAATAAGAAAATGCAGTAAGAACCCTTTATATTGTGCAATTGATAATCCTCATGTAACTCTCATGCAAAATTACGCTCCTCTTCGAGATAAATTGTTGAAAACTAAAGACAGTGACATTTTACCTCAAAATTTCCTCTGCCCCTCAAAGTACCAGTTTCTTAGCCACCAAAAGGCACAGATTAGAAACAGCTGTAAAATGTACTTAATTTCTCAAATCTATGTGCTTGATATGAAATAATAGAGAATCTGTATTCCTGGCTTTATTCTTCCTACATTGATCAGCCGAACAAGAATATGGTAAAAAGGGAGGTAAAAATATGTCTTCTCAATTTGTATTGTTTGCAGATTAACATTCAGTACATACGGCTACCATGGTAATAAGTTAAAATAGTCATAAGATATGGTGAAAATTTTTAAATAATTCATGTCTCTAAACTATGAATGCAGAATTTTTAAAGTTTCTATTTATAGTCTTTAAGGGAACCTAGGATTACACAAGAGTATGCTTTCGTGAGTACAAATTCAGAAAGTTATAAAAAATTAATGATGAGAAAGCAAGCCTAAATGTGATGTTATCTTTTCTCTCAAGGCAAAACAGAATGATTCAATTATTACTATTATTCCCCTTGTTTTCCTATTCATAAATAGAAACAGTGATCCAGTGTTAACTCCTACTGAACAGGCAGTCCACCTGCAAAGACCAGCACCCAGGCTCTCATGATATTAAGACAGAGCAGGGTGATACACACCAGCAAAACAGATTGTATTGTCTTCCTGCAGAAGATCGTTACCCTGAGGAAAAAAAGAGTGGGTGAGAAGTCTTAGTTTTGATTTTTTTAAAAATAGGTTCTAATTTATCAGTAAAAGAAGTTATAAAACATGGGGTAACTTTGAGCATACCCCTTTTAAGCCTCTTCAAATGGGAAAAAGCAAACTGCTCGTGGCTTCCTGCTGATTACCTGCTTATGTATAGGTTAAGTGTTTCAGAATGAAAATCCTGATGTTTTCTGGGCAAGCTCACCTTCTCAAGGTCCAGATTATCGTGTGTCAGGGGATAACAGTTACACATCTGCTTCACCTGCCTTCCTAACTCTTCCTCACCTGTTCTCTAGTGACCCAGCCATTGAATGTCCTGTCCTGTATCTAACACATGCAGGATTTGCTTAGCCAACATAAGTAGTGCACCCATTTTGGCCCCACAGGAAGTTGCTATAACATGAACAAGCTATCTGTCACTTTTATTATTTGGTTAATAATTTAATGTCTAGAATTGTTCTTAAGCTATTAACGAGTTTTGACTGTTCAGCCTCCTTTCCTAACCAATAGCAAGGAAGGGTAGTGAATATACAAAATATTTACAAATATATATAAATATACACATTATATATATGTATATGTACACAAAATATACAAAATATTGTGAGCATATGTACTTGCAGGGCAGAATTTTGAATGTCTACCATGTTAATAAAAAATGCTATGGTTCTGATAAAATTAGAAAAGACTACATACATTTATATATATATACATACATGTGTGTGTGTATGTATATATATATATATATATACACAAAATATTGTGGGTATGTATACTTGCAGGGTAGAATTTTAAATGTCTAATATGTCAACAAGAAAATGAAAAAATGCTATGGTTGTGAGGAAATTAGAAAAGACTACATCCTATGAAATAATACCTTTTTCCAAACTCTTGTTAGTTGAAAATGTATTGCATTATGCTGGATTTCAGTTCTAAGGACTTCCCTGGATATTTTCTGAATACTTAGAGCAATTTGACAAATATTAAAATTGTGTCATCCTAAGACTGCTAGGGCAAGATGGGAAGATTTTATTTCTTTGTTCTTATTTGGTCTTATGATAGATAACTATTTTTTATTACTTCAGATAATTTCATAGAACTTCAATTTTATTTTGAAGGAAAAGAAATGGTTGTTGACAGTGCTTTAGAAATTAGGATTAAGCTGCCAGTAACCTTGATGTCAGGCAGTGGAGCAAGCCATAAAATGATGAAATGTGAGAAGACAGCCTTATCTTGGACAAAGAAAGACCCAGTCTTCTCTAGCAGAATCCATTAAAATCACATTTTGTTTATTCATTTGCTTGTTGTATAAAAATAAGAATTGGTCTCTTTTACTCTAATTTAGAAATTACTAATTTTGGTCTGTTGCTGTTGTCTTTAATTAGCAGAAAAGCTACTCTGAGCTATTACTACTAGAAAGTATCTAAAAGACATGGGAATTGGTCTTGCTGATATTTCCATTATTTTTACTCAACAGGGATTCTAGAGATAACTATTTTGTATCCGATAGGTATTGGTTACTGACACTTAGAAATTTTAAATTGAAATATCTTCATAGAAAATTTCCTAATAGAGATTCCATTTATGTTTAGTCATCTAGAAATTATATTTCCAGATTTTTCTAGTGAAGATTGTTTTAATTTTATCAGCAAGAATTGCTTTGGTGCTTCACTGTTTTTCAGGATTTCACTTACCTTCCTTACATAGATTACTTGCTTCAAACCTATACAGCAATTACTGATGTCAAACATTTGCATAAATTTTAACTAAAATTGTGTTGATCAAATCCAAATCCCCATATTCTTATTACATGCTTAAGATCATTTATCTAAATGTATTTTTCTTAAACATTTAATATCTACATTTTAACCAAAGTTTCAGAATTTAATACCAATGTCACTTCAGAATGGTTTTGTTTTTGTAGTACCTTATTAAGAATACTCATGATTTCAGTTGATTAATAGTAATATTTGTTTTTTTCTTTATATGTATTTTTTCTTTCTAGTCTTGCTTTAGTAATCTTTTCAGAAAAATTAAGAGAAAGTTACAGTCACCTTGGGAATCATTAACTCCTTTTCCAATTAGGGCTCCCTACCAACTAGGTTCCCCCTACAGATGAAGGACAGGACTGAGCTTGTTTTCTCTCAGAAAGGAAGGTTCTTTTCCTTTGAGACTAAATTCACCTGACTGGGAGGTAAAAAGGTGTTTCTGGACTTAGAGTATGGAAACCTTAAGAAACAGTAATCTGAACTGATCTTGGACATAATCTGATAAAAAAAATTAGGTGTAAAACACTTATTACCATGGCATCTATATGAAGTATGAGAGATCCTTATGTTGATGGAGTATTCTACAGTTTGGCTGCATCAATATCAATATCCTTCGTGTGATATGGTACTCTGGGTTTATGTTATTATTGGAGGAAACTGGATCAAGGGTACATAGAATCTCCCTGTATTATTTCTCTGCACTAGAACTACATGTGAACCAGAAATTATCTCAAAATAAATTTTTGAAAATATGTGTCTGAAGTGCTCACTTAATTCCTCTCTGCCCTTTTCTGTAAGTAGGCAAACGTGGAGAAAATCTGCCTAAGAATTGTCCAAAGTCCAGTTTTATTCAGAATTAAGAAAGCTGTCTTTGATTTTCTCTTGCATTTCGTCTCAGAGGTTTCTCTTTCATTTTCCATCAAGAAGCCTGAATTCCAGTCCCAATTTTGCCAATAAACAAATGACCTAAGCCATATCATTTTACTTCTTTGATTGTCAGTTTTCTCATATAAAATGGGGGATTGAGCTAGATAACTTTCAGGGTTTTTCTAATGTTAAAATTCCATGATTCCAAGTATACTGAACTGGTGCTAAGTATTTATGAAGCAAATTATAGTAACTCAGACAAGTTATCAGAAATGAGTTCTTAAGTAGAATATGTAACAACAAGGTAAAGGCTGTGGGTTTCTCAGGTGTTCATCTGTTGATAGCTTTGGAATAGAAAGAATATCTCAGGAATCCTAAAACAATACAGTCTTCTAGCAGGCAACTAAAATTGGCCCATATTCCTATTATTTATGCAAAACCCAGGTGACCTTTAACTGAATATTAATACTTTTTTAATGTTAATATTAACATTACATCTCAATATAAAAAATTTAAACCAAGCTCTCATTGAGAAGGAGCCGTTAGTGACTATTAAGTGTCTTTACTTCACCAAGAATATTCCTTACAAAACTGTTTGTTCCAGTCATTCTTAACACCTCCATACAGTGTAAAAACAAATGCAAACTCATTTGTGAAAATATATTCATCCAGTTACTTGAATGTTTTGCTCTCAGATTCTGTTGAAGATTAAATCAACCAAAGGTCACATGAAAAACATCACTGAATATTCTTTAAAAACGTTTTTGAAGAGATTGTCTTGATATTGATTCAGGGTCTGTTGCAAAAGGATTCATACAGGTTTAGCATGGATAGAAATATATCCTTTGAGAATTTAAAACCAGGAAAAAGCTTTCTCCTAAAAAATGTCCGCATTTATTTATGTCACATAATTTGAATTTATAACCTATAATGTTTTTCTCAGTCTTTGCAGTCTAAAAGCTCACACCTAAATTTAAAACTCAAACTTAGTACTATTAGATTAGTAGTATTAAACAGTTTTTAGTATATACCCAGAATTAAAATGAATAAATATTAAGAATGAGGATTTCTGGGTCTACAGCAAGAGATTCTGATTAAGCAGGTCTGAAATCTGCCTTTTTAATGACTATCCAAAATAAACATGCTGCAAGTGACCCATTGACCTTTTGTTGTGAAATACTAGCTTAGTTTTAAATATTTCCCATTTTTGACATTTCAAAGGTATCTACCTTTATAGCAGCTTTATTATATAATTATTTTATCTTAATCTTATTTTCTAGAATTAAGCAGAATAAAAATAAATTGTGTATCTTGGCAAAAATATAAACTTATATCACAGGCAATTAATTTGAATTCAGTGAGAAAACCCATGGATGTACATCCTTGTATCCTAGGTGAGAGAAGACTTCTCAAAACTGCAAAGACCAAAAATAATAATAATAATAAATTTTGTGGTATCCAAATTAAGAATTTCTATTCAATGAAGGATAACACAAAGTTAATAGTTGGCAGATGGCAGACTATATATGCAATTGCTGAAAGTATCAAAGAATTGTACAAGATTATGCTATTTGCACACTCATACACTAAAATCTACCCAGACTTATGCCAACAAATATAAAAAAATAGTGACCCCAGTGAAACACAGGCAAAGAACATGAATAAGCAATTCAAAAAAAACAAGTATGAAAATGCTAACAAGCACTTAGTGCTTCAGTTCATTGGTCATGAAATTTAAAACAAAAAATAAGATATCACTTTACATTTAATAAGCTGGTAAACACTAAGAAGCTATCAAGGACTGGCAAGCATACAGTGACTTAAGGATGTGGCTACTCTGAAAACAGTCTGACTGTCAAAGAACTTTGCCAGCCCTTCTCTTGCCCATGTTTTCTAGGTAGGAATTACACACCTATGATGTTCATCAAACCACCAGAAGTCCATATTAAGTCTTTGCTCGCTCCTTAAATCACCTCTCTCTTGACTTGAGGAGGGGCAAAAGCGCCTCATCCCCCTGTGGGAGAATGTGAGAGTAGTAGAACACCAATAGCCCTCTCCCCAAACTGTCCTTCAAAATTGAGCCGGTGATCCTTTTGTATCCTTCGTGCCAGTGAAAGGGTTACGAATCATGCAGCCATCCTCCACAGTCTCCCACAATCTCCCTGGAAAATCTCACATCATGGAGTTTTCTACATCATGGAATTTGGAATGTGGCATCTCTTAACTCAGTGCTTCAGCTAAATTTTCCATTTTATTGAACTATTTCAGGTGCTTACATGGGTCCAACTGAACAAAAAGATAAAACCAAGGGAAAACACTTGCTTTGATTTTTATCTCAAAAGAAAAACAGACTCATGCTACCAGAAGTGGGTTAACTTTTACACTATACTTGACACCTGAATTTTTCTAGTCTTTTGTATTTTAGAAATAAAATATTCTGGATAATCTAGAATCCAGTTACCTAAAGCCTCTGCAAAAGGACCATGGAACTTCAAGAGGAAGATGAAGTATGTAATTTTTTTTAATCATTATGGTTATGCTTCTGAAAGTTTGGTTTTAAAATAATTATATTTAAAATGTTAACTGATTTTTAAATGAAACTTATGAATAAAGCATAATAATTTACACGTCCAGATTTACCCTTCAAAAATTGAAGAAAGTGTTATATTTCAAACTCCAAAGAAATGAGATTCTTTTAAGTTCTAAAACTTGAGTCAATTTCTCTGTCTTACCAATATATTACACTCAAGGCTTGTAGAGCAGTATTTCAAAGTGTGGGCAAGACTACAAGTCTCAGAATCACCTTAGTTATATGTAAAATATTCAAACTCCTAAGCCCCATTCCTAACCTATGAAAGCAGAATCTCATGGAACAGGGCCCTAGGATTTTGCATTTTTAAATGCATTCTTAAGCAACAAACTCAAAAGCTAAAGTACGTAAGTGTCCAAATTAAAATGTGAAAACCACTGTTGTGGAAGCTGTACTTGGGAAAGATTTTTTTTTTTTTTTTTAAATATAAACTGAATAGGGTCTCTTCTCTAAGTTTATGACAGCCTGGCTTAATGATTAGGGCTATGGACTAGAGCTCAACAAATGTTTTTTATTCCCTGTGCCACCATTTTCCCTTAAAAATGATATCAGTAAATTATTTAAATTCACCGTGATAAGTAGGATATACAGTAATTCCGTTTTCTTGCCTCAGAGGCATGGCATGAGGTTAATTAAATAACAGCTGCAAAATTCTTTTGGCTCCTTAGAGAAAGACATTATATAAGACATTATATTACATATGCAGCATTTTTGTCTCCTATGACAATAGAGCTAAAGTGTTCCTGAGAATTCAGCCTATGGCAGAGAAAACAACCATGACACAGCTCTCACAAGCACTTCATTCACAAGGGCAAAATTTTGTCAGTTGGTATCAGACCCAGCGAATGCTATGCTTCTATTCTTTGTGCAAAGACCACTGCCAGCTTGTGGAAAACAGTCATTGTCCTTATCTTGGGCTTCTAATTCATTTGTGGGAAATGGTGACAAGACAATTTGGGTTTTCTGCTATCGAAGATTCATGGTTTATGAAGTCTTAGTCACCCTGAGGCCTGTTTTCTGTGGTACATGAGGACTCAGTGAGGCCACGCTGAAGGTCAGGTAGTGTTAATGGAAGGAAGAGCTCTACAAACTAGACATCTCCCCAGGGCTTTGAACTATACATATCTCTCCAACAGGGTTTGCCACAAAAACCTGCTTTTATATTCCATTATATTCTGGAATTAGGGCCAAAATAATATTATTAAATCCAATGTCGATTGCTCTGGGAAAAATTATGTCAATCTGTAAATGGTGTTTGTATTCATCTGTCAAAAGAAGATGAGGGATTGCTTGCAAAACGTAGATGAAATAGTCATTAAACAGTCCTGAAGTCTACCAAGTTTGATAAATAATTGTCATATTTTGACAAACATGATGAATTTTTAAATCTATCCTGTAAAAATCGGTTTTTGTAGAAAGACAATTCCTTTCTAACCTTTATCCTATTTGTTGAAAAGCTTAAAATTGGTACGAAACTATAACAAGAGACAATATAAGCAAATGTCTTTTATCCCAGAAGCAAAAACTTTGCCTTAAGTATTATTATTATATAGAAAAACACAGTCTTTCTGGTCAGAAACATTGCCTTTTACCTTTAAAGCAAGGATTCCTTAAGAAACACCTTTTTAAAATTTGCATTTTTAATTGTCGTGGCTGAGTTAGTCTTAGGCAAAAAAAAAAAGTAAACAGATGAAACTTGCCTTTGATATCCTAATCTCTCATCACTTCCATACTTTCACTGCTCCCACACTTCAAATATCTCCCCCTCAGGAGTTTTCTCACCTCTGTGTTGGGGCCGTAACTTCTTCTACCATCAGATAACTTAAACTTATCTGAATTTACACTAAAAAGGTACAGAGTAAGTCAATTCAAAAACAGGAAAATATTCTGAAGAATGATCAGTCACTGCTTAAACCAAAAGGTAGAACAATTTTTTGTTGTAGATTTATTCATTTTACCTGATTTTTTGTTTTTGCTGTTGTTATACTTTAAATTCTAGGATACATGTGCACAACATGCAGCTTTCTTACATATGTATACATGTGCCATGTTGATGCTTGGACACAGGGTGGGGAACATCACACACTGGGGCCTGTCATGGGGTGGGGGACTGGGGGAGGGATAGCATTAGGAGAAATACCTAATGTAAATGACAAGTTAATGGGTAGAACAATTTTTTTAAAAAAAGAATCTAGGAGACTTTGCAGGGAGGAGAGTTTGGTATGTGACTTTTCTCTGTAGAACCCAAGATTTCATTGTGTGGATAGCCATCTATTCAGCTTATCAATTTTTAAAAGTTAAAAAAAAAAACTGAACAAGAGTAATATCCTAATTCCTTCAAACAAAATGATGTCCTCTTACCTCAGCTTCAAATCTCATCTCAGTGCAGTGTTGCATCCAAAAGAAATTACAGAGGTGTCTTGAAGAGGCAACAAAAAGAGGAACCGGGACAACTACTACTACACATACTACAGATAATTTTTTCTATAATCTTTTTTGGATAGATTTTTCTCTTATGTCCTTTGAATTGAAACAATCAATTCCCTAGATTTTTCATCTTTGTGTTTCCAAAAGCACCTCTAGCCTTTTTTTCCATTATTGACCTCGATTTTCTTATGTAAGCAGAAGTCTTCACACTGCAATTCTACCCAGTGTTCTGGTCAGTATGTTAGAAGCCCAGGAACCTAGCAGTGATAGCAAAGAACTCTCCTTTAGGGGGTGGAGAGAGGGTCAAAAATCATGAACATGTATCTTCAATATTTTTGCTTCTATAGCATCAAAGCAGTATCACATCAAAAAGAGGAAGAGTTCTTGTTTGAGGACCATTTTATCCCAAGTCAGGGCTGATCCCTATTCAACCCTCTGAAGAGTAACAAGTATGAAAATAAATGGTGTACTAAAAGACAATTTCAGGTCTAGGTACACAGTGACTCAATGAGCACGCTCCTCCTCCTGTCTGGAACACTATTTTCCCATGTTTGTTGGCCTAGCAAACTTCAAAACATGCTTGAAAAACCAACTATTAACACACCCTGAAATGGGTTCTCTGGCACAGATTGTTAGTTACCTTCCTTCCAGTCCATTATTTGCTTGTGTCTCATAACAATAAAGCTTTCTATTTTTAAAGGGACAGCATACAAAAAGAAATAATTAAAATATTTCTATTTCTCACTTATTTTTCCCTTAGGTATGGACATAAAACCAATTCCTGGCCAATGGCCTACAGGCTTGAAGAATGGGTTAATCTTCTGAGCTGTTCTCTTAAGAGAATCCTGGGTGCTTTCAACTTTCCCAATTTCTCCTTCCTGCCGGCTAGAATGAGGATGATGGTGAGAATTATTGTGGACTATGAATTAAGCAACACACTTGTAATGGCAGAAAAAACAGATAAAAAGTAACTAAAGCCTTGAGACTGTGGAACCGCCATACCAGCCCTGCAATTTTGTGCCCAGAATTGAGGTATGAGAAAAACTATTTCATTTAAGCTACATTAACTTTAGGTCTCAATATTCAAACTTAAGAACCCTCCAACATGTTCTGGTAGTACTTGGTGCAAGTTTCTCTTAAGACACTGGTGTCTTCGTAGTCAATAAATATTGGACTTCTTATCTAGAGACTCAGGTAGGATATCTTATAATTACTTGTATTCTGGTGTTAGATAGACTATGTTTGAAATAAAAATATGCTGACTATAGATAGACAAATGAGTAGTTGAGTGAATAAATGAATAGATAATAGGTCATGTGATCAATTTGTATTCATTCAGATTCAGACACGTTTATCTTACGACTTAATGGAGTTTTCTGACTTGAGATTTAGATGACAATATTTAAATTATAATAGAAAAAAAGAACAAACTTTGGGTATAAAAAAACATAAATTGGGGAAAGGATGCCTTATTCAATAAATGTTGCTGGGAAAAATGGTAAGCCCCATGTAGAAGAATGAAGCTGGATTGGCTAAGGTCATTGGCTTAGGCAAATAATTCATTTGTTGCTTAGGCAAATGAAACAAAAATAAAAATAAATGGGACCTACTCAAACTAAAGTTTCTGTACATCTAAAGAAAAAAGCATAATATAAACAGACAACCCACAAAGTGGCAGACAATATTCACAAACTATGCATCTGAGAAACAAACAAATCAGCACAGAAAAAACTAATAACCCCATTATTACGTATGTCTATTCATAAAGTTAGACATTATTATGTATATTCTCAGAAGAGGATATACAAACAGCCAACAAACATTAAAAAATGCTCACTATCACTATTAGGGAAATGCAAATTAAAGCCACAATGAGATACCACCTTACTCCTGCAAGAATGACCATAATTTTTAAAACCCAAAACATAGACGTTGGTGTGGTTGTGGTTAAAAAAGGAACATTCTGGTGTGAAGTGTTCACTGCTGGTGGGAATGTAAATTAGTATAACCAGTAGGAAAAATAGTATGGAGATTCCTTAAAGAACAACAAGTAGAAATACCATTTGATCCAGCCATCTCACTATTTGGTATCTACCAGCCATAAAAAGGAATGAAATAATGTCTTTTGCAGCAACTTAGATGGAACTGGAGGCCATCATTCTAAATATGGAACCAGCCTAAGTGCCCATAGACCAATGAGTGGATAAAGAAAATGCAGTATATATACAACATGGAATACTACTCAGCCATAAGAATGAAATAATATCTTTTTGTAGCAACATGGATGGAGCTGAATGACATTCTAAATGAAATAACTCAGGAATGGAAAACCAAATACACGTTCTCACAAGTGGGAGCTAAGCTATGAGTACCCAATGGTATAAGAATGACATCACAGACTGGGAAGGTTGGATGGTGGGTGAGGGATAAAAGACTATAAATTGGGTATAGTGTACACTGTTCAAGTGACAGGTACACTAAAATATCAGAGATCACCACTAAAGAATTTATGTATCCAAAAACCACTTTTACCTCAAAAATTTAAATAAAAAATATTTTTAAAAAAGAAAAGGGTAATGGTTACTATCAGAGAAAAACAGTAAAAGAATAAACTTTGGGAAAAAATGCTATAAAGGATTATACATGGTGATTTTCTAAAATGATTGATGTAAACACACACATAATTAATGACAACCACTTACTTCTCACATAGGATTCTCTTCTAATGAGCAGTCACTCTTCACACAAAGTCCCAGTGCCAGTGCTGGTTTTGGCCTTATTTTGTCTACTTTCAAAGTGGTCTTCTACTGATAGAGTCAGAAGTTCTAAATAGAACAAGCTGTAAAGTTTATCAGATTTTATCTGTACTCTCAAATTCAGTTTCTAAGGTATAAGACCTCCTGACTCAACTGTTGGGTTGAGAACTAAAGAACTAGTAAAAACACCGTTCCATCTAGCCATCCCACTACTGAATATCCACCTTGAGGAAAAGTCATTATATGAAAAAGACATGCACATGCGTGTTTGTAGCAACACAATTCACAACTGCAAAGATATGGAACCGACCTAAGTGCCCATGAACCAACAAGCGAATTAAGAAAATCTGGTATATATACACCATGGAATACTACTCAGTCATAAAATGGCTGAGTATTGAGGATCAGTGCTGCTACCACTGTTGCTCTTTTATCGTTCATTTATCCCTATCTCTTTGCATTTCCATCTTCATGTGTATTTCCACAATGCTGTGAGAGAGAAACTCCCTTAACGGTCAGAAAAATCAAACTCTTGATTTATACATGACAATTTGCATTTTGTGCAGAGTATCCATCTGGGCTGAGAGGGCCATTTCACCCATTCTTTACTCACTCCAAGACTATGTCACCTGAGCCCTTCTGTTGCTGCTAAAGGCTATAGTTTAAATGGGCCAGAAATGGCTGTCGAGTCTCAAGATGGATCTTGCCCTTATGGCACACAAAAGCCCCCATTTTCCTGTTCACCAATAGCTATACTGCTGATCCCTCATGCGTTTAAATCTGTTTTTCCCTTTGGGGTTTTCCTTGACTTTCAGTTTCCACTGATCTCTTCCTCTCTTTTTAGCAAGTTAGACATTATTACGTAGCCTACACCCTTAGAATTCAGACACAAAGCGCAGCAGACAAAAGCTCCACCTCTCTGGGAATATTTCTTCTATTCCAGGTCCCTTCCCAGTCTCCACCATCCCGAGATACACACACACACACACACACCACACACATAAACCCTCTCTCTATGACCTTTTCTATTCTCCTTTCAAAATTTCCCCCTTCTACAACTACTCTGCAACTACTCTGCAACAAGGGGCAAATGGTCATGCTTATTTTGCAAAAGCTGCAGCTGGCATTCAAATTGCTGCTGTACTTGCAGAAAAGTCATTTTCAATATTCTTTAACTCTTTCACAATTCACTTTAAGTGGTTTACTCTACTTATTAGATAAGACCTATAAAATGTGGTCCTATCCTTCAGAAGTTTTATTCTAAGGACAAAAAATATATGTACTTTTAAAATCTATATCCATGTAATGTTTATTGTTATGGCATAAATGTTTATCTATATACAACATGCCATAACATTGCACTATGCATTTTAACTTATTTCTACTCATCTGTGTCTTGTTTGAAACACAAGAAGTTTGAAACCAAAGTCCTGGCAATATTGACTAAAGGGGAAATCTGAATAAGTGATTTTATTTTCTGTTTAAAACAGACAATTTATGTCAGATATGGCTTATATCCAAATTCTCCTGCTAGGTAGGTCCTATCTCATCTATTCATCTGGTGAATTGTTTTTCATTTTCACATTAAACTCTGCTGGCATTAATCATGTACCTATATTGTACTAACTCAGTTATGAAAGTATCTTACGCCCCTCATGTAGGAAATTCCAAGAAAATCACACTATTTTTTATTTATTTATTTATTTTTTCTTATTTGAGACAGTTTTGCTCTTGTTGCCCAGGGTGCAGTGCAGTGGCACAATCTCGGCTCACTACAACCTCCACCTCTCCTCCTGGGTTCAAACCACTCTCCTGCCTCAGCCTCCCAAGTAGCTGAGATTACAGGCACGTGCCACCAGGCCTGGCTAATTTTGTATTTTTAGTAGAGACAAGGTTTCACCATGTTGGTCAGGCTGGTCTCGAATTCCTGACCTCAGGTGACCTACTAGCCTTGGCCTCCCCTAGGTGCAGGGATTATAGGTGTGAGCCACTGCGCCCAGCCATATTCATTTTTTCCTCAGTTAACCCACATGTTATTAGAGACAAATTCTGATAGCTCAGTTCTTCTTACTGCCTTTCATACAGTAATTTCACAAACTTCTAAACTTTCTTGTTCTATTGTCTATTAGTTCAGTCTAAATATTACTGTTCACAAGGCTTTACTCAATATAATCCTCTCAATATTTCTACAGAATTTTAGGTTTCATTCCTGAAATATCCTCCAAACCTCATTTTGTGCAACAGTATCAATACATTTCAAATTGACAGGTTTCCATCCAAGAAAATAAATGGTAAGAAGTTGAAATATGACTAGAAAAACTGTTTGCTAACACCATTCATCAGAATTCTTGAAAAATAAGTGAATTTGATCAGTTAAAATCCAAGGTAAATTTCTTAGACATGGATTTTGTGATAAAGCATCTCTCAGAATGGGAATTATTTAATTACTTCTCTTTAATGAAAATGCTAAGTATCTCCATCACATTTTCTTCAGGCAAATATAGGTGATACTCTTCTTGACATAAAAATGCTTAATATGACATAGCTACAGGTATAAATATTTTCCATGTTTTGATCATACGCATTGAAATGCTATTACTTTCACCCTTTAAAAAAATCTCCGGCCGGGCGCGGTGGCTCAAGCCTGTAATCCCAGCACTTTGGGAGGCCGAGACGGGCGGATCACAAGGTCAGGAGATTGAGACCATCCTGGCTAACCAGGTGAAACCCTGTCTCTACTAAACAAATACAAAAAACTAGCCGGGCGAGGTGGCAGGTGCCTGTAGTCCCAGCTACTCGGGAGGCTGCGGCAGGAGAATGGCCTAAACCCGAAAGGCAGAGCTTGCAGTGAGCCGAGATCCAGCCACTGCACTCCAGTTTGGGAGACAAAGTGAGACTCCGTCTCTTAAAAAAAAATAAAAATAAAAATAAAAAATAAAAAATCTCCTTAAACATGTTGAATAAATAATATAGGCCCATATTATGGGTGTTTTATGTTACAAGACCAAGGGGGCAATCTTAAGTCCAGAGAAATGAACTCAATGCTTAGTAAGGTTAAAAGTGGCCAAATCAACAGCCATGAAAGACTTTTAAAATTGGTGAAAGGGTCTACCTTAACTACTAACCTGGTTTGAACATGTGTATTTTAATTCTGAGATTAAATTATTAAATTATTGCAGATGCCTTTTCATTATAAAATTGAAACCAAATCTAAGTGGGAAGGTTGGGGAAGAGAAGTGTTTGCCTTTCTAAATTGGGTACGTTTTAGCAGCAGGCCTCTCACAGATGTGCAAAAGGAGTGGAGACCATGAGCTCTACAGAGACACAAAATCCACTGACTTCATGATGGTGTGATCAGATTGAGCAGCAGTCTGAAACCAAACAGATGAATAATTGATAAATATATCAAGTGAGGAAAGCAGGTCAGAAAGGCACAAGCTGCTAAATTAGAAAGACCAGTCCTGAATGCCTAAATTTGCCTCATTTGCTTTTCACTGTTAATTATCATTTTTGTTTAGAATTTTTAGAATGCTTTAAACTGGTAGAATAAATTAAAGATATCTTCTTCATTGATCCTCGCTGCCTCACCCTGCTCCAGGAATGCTGATGTACAGTCAACATTCTTTCTATTCAAAATCAAGCTCAGCAAAATTGCAAGGGAATTTCAAAGTTTCCTTATATATAGCACATTTTGGGAATAAAAAAGGAAAAATATATTAGGTTATTTGATAAATTCATTTATTTATTTATTAACAAGTATTTAATATATTATTCATTTAATTCCATTAGCAAAAACTATGTAGCATAAGCCACCTAAGTCCTTTAATATAAGAAAAATTGTCATTGTTTTGGTTGGAAACAGGGGCATATGTTTTATTTTTATTTTGATATTATCAAATGAGATTGTGACATCTAGTAACATTTTATAGTTAATTCTGTGTGTATTTTTTTTTTTTTTTAAATAGAGAAGAGACCTGTATTTTTCTAACCTTTAATTCCTTTGGATCAGAAATCCTCAACCCTGAACACATCTGGGAATTTTGCTGATTCTTTTCTTTGGGGAATTATATACAAATTTTCACTACAGTAAGAATCTCTTTTGTAAATAGCTTCCAATCTGTCACAGAATACTTTTTACTTTAACATTAATATATCCTTTAAAAATTTACTTGGTGACCCAGGCACAGTGGCTCACACCTGTAATCCTAGCACTTTGGGAGGCTGAGGGTGAGGCTGGTGGATTGCTTGAGCTCAGGAGTTTGAAGACAAGCCTGGGCAACATGGCAAAACCCTGTTTCTACTAAATAAAACAAAAATTAGGGTGTGGCAGCACATGCTTGTAGTAGCAACTACTCAGGAGGCTTAGGTGGGAGGATGGCTTGAACCTGGGATGTTGAGGCCGCAGTGAGCAGCCTGCTGAAGACTTGTCAAGAAGTACAATCAATGAGTATTGAGCACTTTTTCTGTGCCCAACACATGGCAAGGCAACCAGAATATTAATATAACACCAACCAGCCTACACCTGAGAAGCTCACACCTTTATCCTGGTCCATTTGTAGTATTGCCTATTCATATGCAGCATAGTCGGTCAGTTATTTAACAGGTACCAATGATATAGTAACAGGTGCCAGGAACTGTGCTAGTTCAAAGTTAGAAATATAAATACAACATATATTCAGTCTTCTAGGTACTCAGACTAGTAGGAGAGAGAGTACCTAATGGGAAATCTCTGAAAAATGCTTAAGAGAAATACTTCAAAGGTACTGTAGTAGCAAAGGTAATTATCTTTATCTAGGGGCATCAAGGAAATCCACACAACCATTGGGCATGCTCAAAGCCATACTGCTGGACACACAGAGTCCTTAGTTGTCTCATGTATATAGACAGCAAGCTTCTTACCAATATGTCTCAATTTATCCTAAAAGAATACCTCCCTCAGACCACCCACCAAATGGCTCTGTCTCTGGGCACGGTTACCACTTGGCATCTGCTGAGATGTACAGCGAGGGTATTAATTACTGCTTGCCGTGTGATAAATGTGGTTGATAGTTCTTGAGGTTAGTGTTTTGTGGATCTTAATGATTCCAATTTGACAGACAGCAAGCCACTAAATGGTTACCAGGTGGCAAAAATATTGTGTTACCCTAGGTAGAACCGAAGAGACTAATATGAAATCACCTCATAGAAGTACTTGAAAGCATATTTTTTCCAAATAATCTTAAGGAGAAATTCTAAGTTTTTCTATTTTTATATTTAGAAAAACTGATTTCTTAATGGACTCAACCAAAAATCAAAGAAATTATTCAGACATAAAATACAGATTTGAAGTCACTGAAGCATAATGAGGGATATCAACTATAGAATGCACAGCAAATACCTAGCCTTTGGAAAGAAAGGGCCACATACATATTAAGTAATTTAACTTTACTACGTAACATGTTCAACTGTTTAAATAGCCTAAGTATCTTTATGATAAGACATTTAGCAGAAGATATTTCCTCAACTTTAGAAAATTCCTACTAGTATATTAAAGTACTTACCAAAAAAAGAAAAAAAAAAACAGAACAGAGATGTATTTGTTTCCTGTCTAGTAAAAACAGCAAAAATCCCAACATATGGCTCTCCTACCTCCTCACCAGGTCATAAGCTTATTGAGGAAGAGGCCATTTGTCCATTATTCTTATACTCCCAGAACATAGCAGAGGGTCCAATCTAGGGGTAAATAATTTTGTTGAGTCATTTAACAGCCAAATCTGGACTATGGAGATTGAGCCTTGGCATACATTCCATCATGTGTATAGGACCTCCATCCCTCATGAGTCAATCTGCAGACAGGCAGACAATGCCAGTCACTGTGCACACATAGACACAATATGTGAGGGTACAGTAAAAACAATTACAGAATTTAGAGTCACTTTCCTTAAGGAGCTTAATATAGTTTTTGAAGAAGGGTGGTTGTTAGTGGGCGTGACTATTTTGCATCCCAAGGACTAGAACATTGCAACCCAAAATTCTTTATACAAGTCTTAATCTAAAATGTAGGTCTAACCTATGACCTCTCCACTTATGCACCTTATATCGTCATAGAAAACTGCTAAAGTAACAATAAAACCTGATGTTATTTGCCAGTGATGATTTCAAAAGGTCAATCATGCCATTTCTTGAATAAAAGCCTCTACTAACTCTCCCATTTCTCTTAGGGTAAAAAGCCAATGCTCGCCTAAAATCTAACTTTCCTTACTTTCCTTCTTCACCCTGAGCACTAGCAGTCTTCTTCCATCTCAGCTTTTGCATTGCGCTTCCTGTCCCCTTGTCCCAGAACCTTCTTCTCACACCCTTTCTATGTTCAAGTCTTTGCCCACAGGTTACTTTCTCAATGAAGTTTAGCCTGCATACCCTGTTGATGATTGGAAATGAAAGGAATTAGTATATGCTACCCAAAAATATGCCATAAGAATTATTTTGAACTGAAGACAATTGAGAAACAGCAGATGTAGGAAAGGCTTTCTGTCCTACCATTTTTGTTTTGTTTTGTTTAAAAGCAGGAAATACATTTTCCTTTGTTAAATGTCCTTCTTCCCCTTTTTCATGAAGAGAAGATTCATTACTAGAGACAGCATCGACTTGAGTCTACATAACAAACCTTACTAAATAACCCTTATCTCCCCCTTATATTTACCTTCTCATAATTTACTTTCCCTTAGAGCCCACACCTCCCCTTTCCTTATCAAGTCACTTCTCCACAATTTATCATCCTATGTTGAGATATTATGTAAGTCCCAAGTTTTAACCACCCCATTAAGTTACTCCTCACTGAGCTCTCCCACATGTATGTGCACTGCATACATAAACCACCTTTTTTTTTTCTCTCCTGGCAATCTATCTATTATCAGTTTAATTTGCAGACCCCCGGTCCTGAATCTAAACGATGGTAAGGAAAAATATTTATTTCCAACAGAACCTTTCTCACCTAGTGTTTTCCATCCTCATTGTGTTTTATTTCCTGTACAGCACTGATAATGCTCTAACATATTTCATGCATTTAGGATTGACTTCCCTCTTCCAGAAAGTAAGCTCCATGAGGACAGCGATTTTTCTCCCTTTTGTTCTCTGATGTATCCTCAGTGCCTTAAGGAGTGCCCAACACATAGAATGCATTTTTGAATTAGTCAATTAATCAATCAATTATAACCACCATGACCTTTGCACATGAGCGCTACACATAAGGAGCTCATTGAGATTAGAAAATTAGAGTTTAATTTCTTATTGGGATAGAAGAGTAACAAATCATTGGGAAGTCACACTAGAAATGTACTCTTCTCAACATTTATCATAAAATATTTTTATAAGCATCAAAAAACACTTAACAAGAAAAACAATTGAGTAAATTTTAGAGTTTTTGGAATAATGAGAAATGACTATGTGTACGACAAGGAAATCCACCAGCAAAGAGACTTTGCTTCAGTCATCATGTATTTTTTTTTTTAAGCATCAGGTAGCCTATCCTTAAAGAGAAATTTGCTCTCCAGTTATACACTTATAAATATTATTGCTGTGTGAATGTTTCAGTCACTATCTGAACTCTATATTAAGTGACTAGTCCAAAGTCACCTACAAAATTGCTTTTATATACCCAACACATAGCTGTAAAACCCTATGTGAAATATTTCATTTTCATAATCAGTTTTAATGTTTATTATTTTTAAAAATGGCCTCTAGGAATAGAGCAAGTAACTTGAGAAACTTGATCAAAATAAATTCAGTTAGAGCCAGAAGTGAACAATATCCTGAGCAGCATGCCTAGATTGTTTCTAAACTATGATGAATTTCCATTATATATTGTTATCTATTTTCTTTTATTCAAAATATGTTGAGCTTTTGGTGTGTAAAAATGGCTCAAGAATCTTGACTGCACAAGCAACCATAAAATAAAAACTATTTTCTAATCTTGGAAACATAAATTGTTGAATCACTATTAAATCCAAATTTAATTTAGTTATATTTCATTTAGATTGATAACACTATTGATTGCATGATACATTACTCTATCACTAAGAAAACACACTTAAAATTGTAAGTAAGATGTCTTTGATTCTAATACGCATTCCAATTTCAGATTTTAAAATGGGGAAAATGTCTATCTGAATCAATGAGTCATTTTCTAGTATTTAGGGTATTTATAACCAGGGTAGCCAAATACTCTTTCTACCAAGGAAACAATAAGAGCAAATTAATTATTTGAATAAGCTACTATTGAGGAAGGTTGTTCTTGTGACACTCAGGATTATAAAATACTATACTAGATTCAAGAAAAATTGTAAAATAGCCTATAGTGGAATAGTTCTGGCTAGCATGAGAAAAATAATTATTCATGATCCAGAAGTTAAAAATCTAGAAGAAATTAGCCTGGATCGAAAAGAAATAACATTTTCCTCATAGTCGTTTTGAAGGAAATGCTAAGGTGCAAAAAAGTATTATTGTCTTAGAAAAATATTGGTCCTTCTTAAATTCATGAAGTAATTGATTTTCTCAAATTGTTTTTATTGGAATTCTGAATTTTCACATAATGACTTTGTCTAATAAAAATATTCACCAATATGATCTTTTATATCTAATTCTTCTTCATGCTGTGCTTTAATGGGAAACTAGAAAATGTCATTCTAAAAATTGTTTTGACAAATAGTAGATAAATCACAAAACATAAGCAAGATAATGTTAAAAATGAGGAAGGATTTGGCAGCCAAATAGCCAAGGAAAAAAAAAAAAAGAACTACTAGTATAAAGATTGAAAGCACTTATAAAATTTTAAGACTGTGTGACTAGATCTTTCAAAACGGGAATTATAAACAATAAGAAATGTCATGCAATTTTATTTTATGCACGACCATGTAAGTAAATGTACCATTTGATTTAATAATGAAGATATGAAAAAGATAAACTGTTAACAAAATATAGTCTGCAATAGCTTCTTTCAGAAATGGTGTATACATTTTAAAAGGAGAGAGTCAATAGATGTAAGATTAAAAAACATTATTCATCTCTTTCTCACAGCAGGGTGACTAAGCCTGCTGTCACCAAACATGTTACCTCACTGTTCCCTGATGGAGTTCCTTTAATAGGATGAGATGAATGCAAGTGTTTAACTATTTTAACGTATCAACAACAGAAAATAAAAGCAGCTATTGAAACAAATTATCTGGCTTCCCATTCATTAAATATGTTTATGTGATTAGACAGAATGGTACTGATGCCTAAAATTTTTATACAGGTTGAGCATCCCTAATCTAGAAATCAAAACTCCAAAATGCTCTGAAATCTGAAACTGTTAAAGCACTGACGTTATACTTAAAGGTTATACTCAAAGGAAATGCTTACAGGAACATTTCAGATTTCATACATTCGGATTAGAGATACTCAACAAATAAGTATATGCAAACACAGCAAACCTCATACTATTGCACTTTGTTTTATTGTGCTTTGCAAATATTGCATTTCTTAAAAATTGACAGTTTATGGCAACCCTGTGTCTAGCAAGTCTATGGGCGCCATTTCTCCAACAGCACATGCTCACTTCATACATCTGTGACATATTTTGGTAATTCTCACAATATTTCAAAATTTTCATTATTGTTATATCTATTATGGTGATCTGTGACCAGAGATCTCTGATGTTACTATTGTAATGGCCTTGGGGCTCCATGAATCATGCCTGTATAAGAAGGCAAACTTAAAAAATGTTGTGTTCTGACTGATCCACTGACCTGACTGCCATTCCCCTATCTTTCTGCCCTTCTCCTCAGGCTTCCTTTTCCCTAAAATGCAACAATATTAAAACTAGACCAATGAATAACCCCAACATGGCATCTAAATTTTCAAATAAAAGGAAGAGTCATATGTCTCTCACTTTAAATAGAAGGCTAGAAATGATTAAGCTTAGTGAGAAAGGTGTGTCTAAGAATAAGATGGGCCAAAAGCTAGACCTCCTGTGTTGAACAGTTAACCAAGTTGTGAATGCAAAGGAAAAGTTCTGGAAGGAAATTAGAAATGTCACTCCAGTGAACACACAAACGATAAGAAAGCAAAACAGCCCTATTGCTGATACGGAAAGTTGTAGTGGTCTGGATAGAAGATCAAAATAGTCACAACATTCCCTTAAGCTGAAGCCTAATCCACAGCAAGGCCCTATTTCTCTTCAATTCTACCAAGGCTGAGACAGGTAACAAAACTACAGAAAAAAGTTTGAAGCTAGAAGAGTTTGCTTCATGAGGTTTAAGGAAAGAAACAATCTTCATTACATAAAAGTGCAAGGTGAAGCAGCAAGCACTGATGTAGAAGCTGCAGCAAGTTATCCAGAGGATCTCGCTAAGATCATTAATGAAAGTGGATACACTAAACAACAGATTTTCAATGCAGATGAAACAACCATCTATTAGAAAAAAATGCCATCTAGGATTTTCATTACAAAAGAGGAGAAATCAATACCTGGCTTCAAAGCCACAAAGAACAGGCTGACTCTCTTGTTAGGGGCTAATGCAGCTATAGTGACTGAGTTGAAGTCGATGCTCCTTTAACCATTCCAAAAATAGTAGGGCCCTTACGGATTATGCTAAATCTACTCTGCCTGTGCTCTATAAATGCAGCAATAAAACTTGGATGACAGCACATCTGTTTATGTCATGATTTACTGAATATTTCAGTGCTACTGTCAAGAGCTACTGCTTAGAGGAAAAAAGATTCCTTTCAAAGTATTACTACTCACTGACAATGCACTTGGTCACCCAAAAGCTGTGATGGAGATGTATACAAAGATATTAATGTTGTTTTCATGCCTGCTAACACAGGATTATTCTTTGATTCATGGGCCACAGAACGAATCTCAACTTTCAAGTCTTATTATTTAAGAAATACATTTTGTAAGACTAAAGCTGACAGATAGTGGATTCCTCTGAAGGATCTGGGCAAAGCAAACCGAAAACCTTCTGGAAAGGATTCACCATTCTGGTGTCATTAAGAACACTTGTGATTCATGGGAGAGGTGAAAATATCAACATTCACAGTTTAGAAGAAGTGAATTCCAGTCCTCATGGATGACTTTGAGAGGTTCAAGACTTCAGTGGAGGAAGTGCAGAAGTGGCAGAAATAGCAAGAGAACTAGAATTATAAGTGGAGACTAAACATATGACTGAATTACTACAATCTCATGAAAAAACTTTAAAAGATGGGGAATTGTTTCTTATAGATGAACAAAGAAAGTTGTTTCCTAGGATGGTATTTACTCTTAGTGCAGATGCTGTGAACATTGGTGAAATGAAAACAGAGGATTTAGAATATTACATAAATTCAGTTGACGAAGTGGCAGAGTTTAGGATGAATGGCTATAATTTTGAAAGAAGTTTTTTCTGTGGATAAAATGCTATCAAGGAACATCAAATACCACAAAGAAATCTTTGGTGAAAGGAAGAATCCAGCAACGTAGCAAACTTTATTGTCTTATTTTTTAAAATTGCTGTAGCCATCCCAACCTTCAGCGGACACCACACTGATCAGTCAGCAGCCATCAACATCCAGGCGAGACTCTTCACCAGTAAAAGAATTACAACTCACTAGTTTCAGATGACTTAGCATTTCTTAACAGTATTTTTAATTTTTATTTAAAATAAAACTCCCTTCACTTTCCTTTTTTTCCATCCTGTTCCACTTTTTCCTTGGGCTCCCTTTTCCCAAAGCTCCCAATTTCCTCACCCAGTCTTTATTCACAGACGATCACTTAATTTTTGTGGGATAAGGACCTAACAAATTATTTCTTTTAGTAACATTTACATTTCCTAAGGTTACCACCTTAGGTAACCTTAAGAAGGTAAGAACCACCTCGAGGAGGATTAACAATGTATCACCAAAAGCTTCTGGAGATGTTTCTATATGCCCCTTGGTGCAAAGAATTAAGCCTATACTTCTATACTAAGTTGAAGTATATTTCACATTTCACATGTCAGTTATATTTCCCTCCAGCTTTCATTCTACCTATTAAGAATTTTACGAGAATCGCAGAGTCGTCATCTCTGCTGTAGCTAAACTGGATGCCTCATTTTAATTTATGACGTCACTGAACCGAAACGCGAGAGCACTCCCGAGCCTTTCCGGAACCCTGTGGAAAGGGGGGGGTGGGGTGGAGCCAGACAGTGACCCGGAAGCAGAAGTGGCCCTTGCAGGCAGAGTGCTGGAGAGCGACAGCGGCGACCGGAGCGACGCTGACCGGAAAGGAGATTGAGATTGACATTGAACCTACAGACAAGGTGGAGCGGATCAAGGAGCGTGTGGAGGAGAAAGAGGGAATCCCCCCACAACAGCAGAGGCTCATCTACAGTGGCAAACAGATGAATGATGAGAAGACAGCAGCTGATTACAAGATTTTAGGTGGTTCAGTCCTTCACCTGGTGTTGGCTCTGAGAGGAGGAGGTGGTCTTAGGCAGTGATGGACCCTCCATTTTACCTCCGTACCGTGTCGCTCATAATGAGGCATCATATATCCTCTCACTCTCTGGGACACCAGAGCCACTGCCCCCTCCCCTGGATGCCCAGTATTGTACATCTACTGGTGGGAGACTGTGAGGACCCCAGGATTCAGTATTCCTGGCCCAGAGGGCCCTTGCTGGCTATTGGGTGTTAGTTTGCAGTCCTGTGTGCTTCCCTCTCTTATGGCTGTGTCCCTGATTGTCAATAAAATATTTCCTGGCCTCCTGGGGAAAAAAAAAAAAAAAAAGAATTTTACATGGAAACATATAGAATTTTCCAGGATAAAGAAAATCCTTACACAAAGAGTTTCATGAAACTCACTTTGTTCCATGCAAAAGGAGTTTTGGATATAGAGCAACATCCAACTCTAGTGAGTAGTTCTACGGAGTTTTTCAAGCAATTATGATAGAATGTTTTCATTCTCTCTAGTCAGTGTGAGCTACTAAGATTAAATTCGCAGCTTTTCATCAAAGCTGATGTAACTTTCTTACTATCATATCCTTTAAAATAAGGACTGTAGCCTGAGGGCACCTAAGAATATGTGGCCAAAGGCAAAAACAGAGGGTTTTTGCAGTTTAGAATATTTTAAACTCAGAATATTGACTATATATTTTTGGTCAGACTTTTTCTTTTAAAAGTAGCAGTAATATGCCCATTTTGTAGCCACAGTTTTAAATTTTTCAGTCTTCACCCCACCAAAACAGAACACAAAGCAGAACAACAAGTGAGGAGGAGGAGGCGGGGGAGAGAGCAGCAGACGGTGGGGAGTAGAGGGGAGATGATGCCCTTCTGTCATACAACATAATCCATTTCAAATATCGAAACTGGCCAAGATCAAAACTGGCCAAAACAACAAACTCCACTGTTGAAGTTGACACTAGGGTATAAGACAATAACCAAGGTTTCTCAATTGAAATAACTTTGCCACAAATTTAATCTCAGTGTCTTTAATATCATGGTTCCTAGCCCTTCATGCTCATTAGTATCCCCTGGGAAGATTTAAAGCTGTACTGATTCCCTAAAGCCACTCTCCTGATTCTGATGTGGTTGGTCTAGGGTGCAGCCTAGGCATCAGGAGATTTAAAAGCTTCCGGAGGGATTGTATGTGCAAGTACTCAGTGTTTATCAAAAGACAGAAGACACAGCTATTCTAGACACCTGTTTGATAGCGCCCCAGCTTCATTAGATGTCTACCTAGTGTTGAATCTTTGTAGCATCCCCCACATTTGTTCTGTGAAACAGGGACAATAGAAGATCACGGTCTTACATAGTAGCTCTCTAACCTATCAATCAAGGAATTGTTCCCCTCTTTCTCTGTGGGTTCTGACTCATGCTGCAGTAGAGAAAAAAGACAAACAGCCTAGCCAATAAACGACCGCTGCTACGCGATCGCCTTTCTTTGACTACAGTTAAGGGCCAGAAACTGCCTTTTGGGAGTGCAGAGACCGTGTAGGAACGATGCTGCCATCTGGCTGCCTTCCTGGGCATCTTTCTTTAAAAAAAAAAAAAAAGAGTTACTAATCATACTCTCCTACTTCATTTACACATTAGACACAGGCTTCACTATTCCTCTGCAGCGGGGACTCTGTAGTGACAGGCAGAACTCAAAGGGAGAGCAGAGCAGCCCAAGGGGAGCAAAGCAACCCGAAGAGAAAGCAGAGTAGGCCAAGTAGAACAAATGCTCGCCTTAAAAGAAACTTTTTCCTGAGACAGGGTCTCATTCTGTTGCCCAGGGTAGAATGCAATGGCACCATCTCAGCTCACTGCAGCCTCAACCTCTCGGGCTCATGGGATTCTTCCCCCTCAGCCTTCTGAGTAGCTTGGGACTACAGGCGTGCACCATCACGCGCCCAGCTAAGTTTCAGCATGTTGCCCAGGCTGGTCTTGAACTCCTGGGCTCAAGTGATCCACCCGACTCAACCTCCCGAAGTGCTGGGATTAAAAAGGTGAGCCACTATGCCTGGCAACACCTTTAAAAATTTCTTCACCTACCTGTCCACCTTCAAAGTTGTTCTTTGAGGGCTTTCAGGAGTGAGGTTAAATACAAATGGGATAAGGCAGTTTTGTTACCAGGAAGGATTTAACATACTGGTTCTCAACTTTCCTACACATTAGAATCACCTCGGGGAGGTTTATGAAAATGCAGATGGCTGGGCTCAACTCCCAGAACATCCAATTCAGTAGGTCTGGGTTAAAGTCTGAGAATTTGCAATTGTAACAACCTCCCAGATGACACTGTGCTGGTCTGGGAATCACACTTTGAAAACCTGTGAACAAATTGTCAAAAATTAATTGCTGACAATCAGTAATATAATAAATCCATTAGCCCCCTCAGCCAAGGAGGCAAGACTGGGTAAAGAAGCCATAGACGGTGGCAGTGACCAGGGTCAAAAGATGTTGCCACTCTGGGGTTGTTCCCAGATATCTGTGGAGTAGCATACCAAAAAGGCCAGGTAAAGAAGTGGTATGTATGAGGATTGGACGAAAAATGCCTCTTCATTGTTTTGCCTGGGCTCCTCAGAGACTTCTGGGAAACATTGTGTTGTCTCTTACCTAAATATTAAATAATCTCCATGCATCTAATTTAGTGGGGGGCAGACCTGTTTCACAAGCCAAAATAACAGGCTGCAATAACTGAGGATTTTATAGAGATAGAACCTGACCAAAGATAAATTAGTTTGCATTCTCATAGCACCATCTAGTGGAAATTTCAGGATTTTTGTTTTACATCAAACAGCCTAAAATGGAGGTAGTTTATGTTATGACAGGGAGAGAGGGCTGCACCATTGCTAATTGAGTTGCAATGCAGACAAGTAAAAATAGGAAAAATGTGGCTATGTGAAAGATATTTTTTAACCATACACAACATGTTCTATGAAAACAGCAAAGCCATTAGCTAAGGAACTTGTATGCACAAAGAAATATGTACAAATAGCTTTTCCAGAACAGTCTGGTAAAAATACGTAGTAAAAGTAGGAAGATTATGCTATAGAGAAATATATTATGTTTATGTGCTGTGTTTATATGCCACAGCCTCAAACCTCCTAACTTCTTATTAACAATTATATGAAAATATAGGAACAAAGCTCATGTTCTGTATGAATAGAACAGGATTCAAATAACCACACACATTACAGAGTTGAATAAATTGAATTCTCTATTTTCTACTGTATAGTCCAGGAAGAGACAGAGTAAAGACGAAAACAGAGTTGGCAAATCGCTGCTGGTGGTTCTGAGAAGGGATCAGAGAGGAAAAAAATGCAAGATGTTAAAAATCTGTTTTACTGGCCCACAAAATGTTTGCAAAACTGTTCTAGGTGAGCTGATAGTTTAAGGGTAACTGTTTCATTAAATAGTTTGAACTCAATGGATATTAATCAGAAGCAATTTTCTTTCTCTAATCGTATGATTGGTCAACTTCTGCTTTCTTGCCCCTGAATGATATCTCAGGCAGATTCCACTGATAATTGATCATTTTCATAGTTCATATAAATCATGTAATTTTACCTAGCTCAGCTTGTAAAACAGATGACCCAAAGGGGTCTGGCCTGCCCCTGCTCCCGACTCCAAAACCATGAAGCCAACCTGGTGGCGCAAAACCTCTTTCTCCACATCAAGATCTAGTTTCTTTAATTACTTGAGGTGGAATCAGAGGAGAAGAAACAAAATAGTCTCTTCAACCCAATGCTTTTTTGTTGCAGAATTTTCTGCTGGGTATTGCTGCTCATCTAGAAAACACCAGCTACCAATGAATGTCCTGTGTCGAAATACTCCTTACCTCAGAGGCCCTGAAGAGTCTCCCCGACATAGTAAATCCAACTCTAGCCAGTCTTTCCTGCCCCTTTACAGCTTCCCCCATTAGCCTCTTTCCACTGCAGTGCCTACAGCCTGTAAATAGGACTCAGGTGGAAGTACTGCTAACGTGACTCAGGTTCGGCTACATTTCCCCACATCCACTCAGCCTTTGGGAGATTTGTACATTCTCGTCACTCAAGTGCAGAATCTTCTGTTCCATGGCAACCACCTTCTTTCTCTCCACAGGCTTCTCCCTGACTCAGACAGTAACTGATTAAGGAGATAGCCAGTCGGGAAATAAGATACTGACTCCCTTCTTTTAGTGCCACCCACAATCTCATAAGGGAGGAGTACGAGGCTTCTCACCCCATAAACCCTTCATGTGGAGGACTCTGGGCTCCTTTCTCCTCCCAATTGTCCCTCTATAACTTCCCTTCTGCTAGCCCAAATCTGCCTAGTTGTATTAATCATGATCCAAGAGAGAAAAAAGAAACATTGGATTGCCACCTTCACCTGGAGGGACCCACAGGTCCAGGGTCCAGGGTCCAGGGTCCAGGGTCACTTGGTGGAAGCTAGGCCACACGTAGGCCTGAGTGGTGGGGATGGGAACTGGGGCTGCAGAGAGGATGGAGTTACCATGATCTGAGGCATAGTGAGAGGAGTAGAAATACCCTTCCCTCGTGTGTGCTCCGCTGTCCCAATAATGTCTCCACTCAGCCCAGAGCAACAGGAAGCCAACTGGCTTGGACAACCTGAAATACCGAAATACACCTAAAATACACCCTGCCACGTATCACAGCGGGGGCGAACTCTTCAGGTGTACCTAAAATACATTGGAAGAGGAGTTCGGCTCCCCTGTGATACGTGGCAGGGCAGAAGTTTGAGGAAGGGATTGAGACTCAACAGGCCTAGGATGGCACTCCAGTCTTTGAGAGTGGAAAAACTGGCTTGGCTGATTCATACTCAAAACTCTTCTCTTTTGTACCCAGATCACCAATTTCCTTGAATCCATCTAAGCTTTGGAGTGAAATGAAAGGTCCCTAAAATCACATAACCCTTGTTTGCTTTCATCTTTGTGTTCTTGTCACCATTTTCAGGTCAAGACAAAAAGCTTCTCAAGTCTCCCAATGTGTTCTTCAATTGTGGTATAAAAATAAGCAATTGCCTTGATACTACACTGCTTGGCCCCAGACTGTATGTGAAATATTTTTATAAATATTATTTTACCCAGTCCATTATTTCCTACCCCAAGTGAGATTTCAAGATATCCAGGATTTTAAAATTATGTTTAAGTATATGTTATACTATGGAGAACCTCTGAATATATTATATTTCAGTACCTTCAACTAAGATTTTATTAAATTGTGTTTCCACTTATATCAAAAAATCCCTGTACTAATAAATCTTCATTGAATTTTATATGTGCTCAGCACTATGCTTTGAGAGAGAGATAAGTATCTTAGGCTGAGTTCCCCAGAGGCAAACTCTGAGATGAAGATTCGTGAGCAAGTGGTTTATTAAGAAGGTACTCTCAGGAGAAATAAGGGAGTAGGGAAAGCAGAATAGGAAGGCAAACCAAGCAATAGTGTGTTTCTGACCAAGTCTCATAGAGGATAGCCTCAGCCTGGTCCTAGAGGGAACTCCGGGTGTCCTGTAGGAAATTTATCCCAACTGGAAGCAAAGGAATTTGGCTCTCATGCTCCAAAACACATTATTAGATAAGAAACCTGAGGCTGGGCCAGTGAAGAATGTTCACAGGTGCTGGCCACTGGAAGAAAAACCATGCCAAGGCTGCAGGAGGGGCAAGCAGATGGGCAAAGAGATTGTGATATTGTTATATAAGAAGGAAAATAAATATTTGGTCTTCGTCCCCAGTTCCTGGCATAGAGTTTCTAAAACTCTTGGAATTTCCTGATAGATATGAGAGAAGAGTCCTTTATTATTCATAAGCCTCTTTCTATCACACCCGAGTTTACGCTAACACGGCAACTCTTGATAGGTCCCCTAGATAGCTTCTGCATGGAAGCAGTGAGGAAACTCATGTGATATTGGCCCCACCCCCTGACCTCTGGGAAGGGATTAGGGGTTGGAGACTCAGTGATGCCTATGTAATACAACAATGCAACCTCCATAAAAACACTGAACGTGAGGTTCAGCGAGCTTCTATGTTAGTAAGTACATCAAGATGCTGGAGGATGGCATGCCCAGAGAGGACATGGAAGCGCTGCACCCACTTCCTTCCCATACTTTGCCCAGTGCATCTTTTCCATTTGGCTGTTCATCTGTATCCTTTATAATATACTTTATAACATAGCAGTAAGAGTAAGAAAGGAGCTTTCCTGAGTTCTGTGGGCCATTTCAGCAAATATATTGAACCTGAAAAGGAGTCGTGAGAACACCTGACTTATAGCTGGTCATTCAGAAGTATGGCAGGCCCTGGACTTGCAACTGGCATCTGAAGTGGGGGTTGTGGGAGTCAGCTCTTCAACTGTGGGGTCTGCACTAATTCTGGGTAGTAAATGTCAGAATCAAGTTAAACTGTAGGACAACCAGTTGGTGTGCAGAGTTGGAAACTTGGTTGATGTGGGGGGAAAGAGTCCCACACATTTGGTGTCAGAAGTTGTTAGTAAAAATTAGATTAGTGTTAGTAGAGTAATGAGGGAATCTGGGTGGAGCACCAACAGTCTCTACTTCAATCAGCGTAAAACTTGTCTTTCCATTGGTATATTGCCATCTAGACAACTGAACAAAACTGGACACCAATATTAGACCAAGTATATAAGAAAGTGCAAAGTTATGGCATAGCTGAAGCACACTATCACAGAAAAAAAAGCAGTGGTGACCAAACTTTGCAGCCCATTGAAATCATCTGAGAATCTTTAAAATATACTGATGACTAGATTTCACTGCTCAGCACTCTGACCTATTTGGTACGGAGTGCAACGTGGGCAAATTTTGTAAAGCCAGTCCCCACCCTCCAGGTTATTCTAATCTGCAGGGAAGTTTGGGTAGAACAAATTTAAAGCAACAGAAATAAATGTGAATTGCATCCCTGGTAAGGGACATCAGGTAGGGAATGAGGCTTGAACTGGGTTTTGAAAGATGGTAAGAATTAAGAGTAATAAGAAATAAAAGGGGCCAACATTACTGTCAAAAGATACCACATAAGTTCTAAGACAAAAATTAGGACGACCAAAAAAGAATCAACTAGAACATTTCTTGCTGAGACTACTGGAAAGTAAGGTTTTAAAGATAAAGTACCTCCCTATTACAGTGGATTCACAAGTGAAGCAATTTTTTTTTTGAACTTGACCCAGGGGGCAACCATTATAGATTTTTTTTTTTTTAGTGGAGAACTAAAATGATAAAAGTAATGTTTAAAGAAAAGTATTCCATTAACAATATAGAAGATAAATTCAAATTGCAAGAGACTTGAGTCAAGGAAGTCTGAGAAGAGGCCATTTCAGTAACTCTTTTGATATGGGACTAGAGCAGTAGCTGTCAGAATTGAAAGGAAGAGACGAACAGGAGAAGGTATTTTAAAGGAGACAGAGGTCTTGAATCTTGGATACAGAATCCACAAAGAGAAAGAAATTAAAGAAAAATCAAAACTTAGTAGGTGATGTGAAATATTAACTGATGTGTTTCTTTTCATGCACATGAAACCACAGACCTACCTTCGGTTGGGCTGGGAGACATGACGCAGGCATCAATCCATTTGGGATGTCAAAAAGGGACAGTAGTAAAAAGATCTCAAATCCTTTGCTTTAAATAACAATAAAGTTATATTGTGCATATAAGAGAATATTTTTCAAAAAAAAAAGTTAAAGCTTTTTGCTTTCTTCATTCTAGCTTGCTTGCTTTTCTGCCACCGCCCTTCCTCACGCGCCCCCCCCCCCCCCCCACACCATTCAAATCTCCCTGGGAAAGAAGAAAGTTCGGCAGGAACAAGATAGGTTAGACACTTAAAGAACTTTGAACACTATCCACTCCTATTTCTCTGTCTCCTCCACATCCCTAAGACTTGTGGATCAAAAAGAGCCAGAAGAATGTACCACCCTCCCTTATCCCTACAGATGCAAGGAGAGAGTCATGAATGGAGTCCTTTCTGCCCACCACATGGCACTGTTTGTGCTATCTCAGACACAGAGATCTTAATGATGGTGCTATATGTTGATAGCCCCGGAGAGAGGTCCTTGAGCAACAGAAGTTATTTGACATATTTTAGAGTTGGTAGCCCAAAGATCTGTCAGATTTGGTGATGAATTATCACAGCAAAAAGTGATATTGGACCCTCAGTTTTCCACACTGTGATGGAAGCAAAAATATCCTAGCAAAAGTAAGAATTTGTGCTGACAATCAAGGATGATGGCAGGATAACAATATCTCAGCTGATGACAGCATGAGACAGATCCAGACCAAGATGACGACCCCTCCTCACCAACACTGTTCCTCTGCAGTAGAAAGGGGACTAAATAAACATATTAGTGACAAATATATGGATATGTAGATATAGCTACATTTTATAGTTATTCATGTAATTAATATTTAATATAAATGTTAAACATAAGTGACTGAGATCACTAAATTTGATTATAATAATTATGAAGTCATTAGAGTTTTTCTAGATATGATTGGGGTTATTTTGCTATTAGAAGAAACGATGCATGAGGTAATATAATTATATTTCATTATAGAAAAATAAAGAATGTTATGTTTTTTGCATCTGAATTTGTAGTCTTTGAAAATAGTGTAGACTTCACAAGGTTTTAAGGTAATATGACAGAGAGAATGATGGTGCCAGATGATTAGTCTGACTCGGCACAGATCAAGTTTGAAGTAACAAGACAGGTGGTAGAAAATACACTTTAGGGGGGAGGGATGGCAGTGGGAGTTATACCTGATGTAAATGACGAGTTGATGGGTGCAGCACACCAACATGGCACAAGTATACATATGTAACAAACCTGCACATTGCGCACATGTACCCTAGAACTTAAAGTATAATAAAAAAAAAAAAAGAAAACACACTTTAGGTTGATGGAATCCAAACTAGAGTCAGACTAGAACATAAAGGCCAAAGCTATATATTGATTCAGTAGTCATTAGCATGAAGCTGATCATTTAAGCCAAGATGAATGTACAAAGAAAAGCAAATAGGAAAGAGCTCGAAGTGGTGCCTAAAGGACACAAAAGTGAGCTTGATATTTTAATTTTTAATGCAATTATTCAGGCATATAAGAGGGCATGACATAAAATGTATATGGTTTTTCCTGCATCTTTTCCATTATTTGATTAACCTAAGTCATAACAATTTCATAGGCCTATATTTTCTAATCTCTTTAATAGATTTAAACTACTTGTGTAGGTTTGTGGAATATAAGACATTGCTGAAATACATGAGAAAGGCTAAAAGCTAGACTTAAGAAAATCTCCCAGAATAAAGAGCAAAAAAGCAAAAACAAAAACCCAAAAGGTAAAATAGAGTTAAGAGATATTTAAGAAGTCCCAAGAGGCCCAATATCCAAATAAAGAGAAATAAAAATTAAAGAAATATTAAAATTTCCAGAGCTGATTCTGCAGCGAATATGTATGTATTTATTGTAATCTGTTTATATTTTTATTTCACAGAACTAACCCATCAAGTCACAGAAGTCATAATTTTAATTCTGAAAGAACATAAATCCTATGAGCCCTGGCAATGTCCACATTGAAATTTATGACAATAGTTTGGGAGGTGGAAGCAGAGAAAGAGACCTGATGGGCGTGTGGGAACCCTGCTACCAAACAGTATAGAGGGAAGAGGAACTGTTTTAAGGTAAAAGACTAAAGTTTTGAGATTATTTAAAGTCCTGATAGTAACCTAGAAATAAGATTGTATCTAACTAAATATGGGACAAGTCGGGAAGAAGAGGGTAGGGTCGGGTAATATTGTGTGACTGAGCACAATCCCCATGGTTGGGAGCACCTGAGATGGACTCCAGTGATCCCTGACCCAAGCTATTGTAACACTCTGTAATCCCATCCATTTGACCATAGACCAGACTTACTGACTTCTAACAAACAGAATACAACAAAAGTGTTGAGATGTCACTTCCTAGATTAGTTTACAAAGAAACTTTGGCTTCATCTGAGACACCCACGCTATTGCTCTCTGGATTGCTAAAAGGGAAGACAGCTGCCATTTGGTGAGCTGCCCACGTGTCAGAGAACAGGCCAAATCTCTCTCGAAGAATTGAACGCTACCAACCAGGGGAGTGAGCTTGGAAAAAGATACTCCTTCTATTGAGAGTTCAAGATGAGAAGGCAGTTCCAGCCAATACCTTGATTGCAACCTTATGAGAAATCTTAAGGTGGAGACCTAGCCAAACCATGCCTTGATTCCCAACTCACGGACTGTGAGATAATATACTAAAAAACGCATCATCAATTTAGAATAAAAACCAAACAAGCTGTTGAAGAAAGTGCACAAAAGTTGAAAAAATATTACTCCAAAGATGATAGACAAAGAATGGCAATCTATTTTAAGAGGTATCTGCAAGGGCAAATGAGAACAAATGGAGCCAAAGCAATAAGTGAAGAGAGGAAAAGTTTTGTAAGCTATAAAAATGATCTGAGCCTGTAGTCAAAAGGGGTCAAGATGTTGCATGCAACATTGATGAATGGAGACTCATGCTTAGAAATCATCTGAAAAAAAGGAATTTTAGGAATAAAGGGAGTACACCTGTACATGTTCAGGAAGAATACATGGAATTGATATTTTTTAAAATAAAATGCATTCTCCAATACATTGGCCACAAAAAAGTGGCCACAAAAAAGCAACTTCTATATGAAGTGAAAAAAGTGGTTGTGTTCTAAAGTTGTGCACAAAAGCCACTGAAAGACATGCTTAGACATAAAAGGGCTATGAAAAAAACAACTATTAACTCTTCTCTTAAAAAATGTGTATAAACTGCATTTAATTGAATGAGCAATAAAATATTTAGTAAAATGGGATACATAGGTCTGCGTGGGAAACACTGATATCAGTTGAGTATGTGGAATGAAATAAAAATATAACTTTAGTCTGACTGAAAGTAAATGTGTGTAAATACTTAAACATTCATAGCAAGTTCAAACTGATTTCATTTTTATTGAATTTGATAAAGATACTACCTTCTGGGGTGTTTTTGAAAAAGTGAAAGAGAACCAGTAAAAGATTTTATCAGTTAACTTTTACTATGTAACAAACCACCCCACAGCTTACTGAGCCAAAACCACCACTATTTAGCTTATGATTCTGTGGGTAAGCAATTTGGACTGTATTTAGTGGGCCAGTTCTTTTGTTCACATCTGGCCTCACCAATGCATCTGAGTCCAACTGCCAGGTGAGCTGGTGAACTAAATAGTTTAGGATGGCTTCTGCTAGGACAGCACCTCTTTGCTGCATGTGGTCTCCATGTTCCAATATGATAGTCCACCCTTTTTCATATGCCAATGGAGGAATTTTCCAAGACAGCAATTGGAAAACATGCAAGACCTCTTAAGTTTGAAGCCTGAAACATGATTTCACTTCCATTGCATTTTGTTGGTCAAAGCAAATCACAAAGCCAGTCCAGACTTCAGGGTGGGAAAAATCAACTCTAACTCCTAGTGGGAAATTCTGCAAAATTATGTTGCCAAGGGCCATGGAGATCAGAGGTGAATAATTGCAGCCAATGTTACAAACAATCTGCCACAGCCTAACATCTGGCCTTAATTATTCACATCCCTCTCACAGGCAAAATATACTCACCTCCCTCCTGAGTCATCCCGAAATCTAATCTAATCACAGCATTAGGCTCAAAGTTCAGAATCTTGTGATCTTTTTCCAGTCTGGTTGTAGCTCCTCTTGACATGGAGGCCTGTGACCTAAAAAGACAAGTTGTCTGTAATCCATAATCCCAACCTACAATAGTAAGGTAGGGCAGAATAACAAGAGACACTCCCATTCAAAAAAGTGGGAGGATCAAAGGCATATAACAGTCATGGTCCACAGACATTATGAAATTGAGCCAAGCAAATATTTCTACTCAGAGGCAGTGATGTTCCTTGATTAAGGCCCAGCTTGAATCCCTGGAAGTGGCTTCTCAAATTGTTCTCCATGACCCGTGGCTCCACTCGCAACTGCCCTTCCTTTCTATTTCTGCCAAGTCATCTTGAGTATGAGCCTACTCAATGAAACGTGGCTCAACTGTCCCTTTGCCACCATGGCTGACAACCAGCCAACCCCAGAAGCAGAGCTACCCCTACTGTGTACATGAAGGATTCCAACTGAGCCATTGAAGCTCACCCTAAATTGCAAGCCACTGAATCTGAGTTAAATAACTGTCTTTGTTTTAGCTCCTCTACTTTAAAGTAGTTTATTATACAGATATAACTAACAACCCATGAAATTTAAAACAAAAAAAAAAAGTATAACCTACTGCAGTAGATTTAACAAAAAAAATTGTAGTCCTTATAAAGATAAAACACAGCTAACAGAAACAAAAACAGAGAGGATCAACTGTATCACTTATTTCGGAAAATAGGCTAAATCCTGTTCCTCAGGTAAAAGGAAAATACTGTCATTCAGTTCAAGATAAATTTCAGCTATATGTGGTTAACATTTCTAAAATATGATAGAGAAATGTCAATAAAAGTGTGGGCAGATAAGTATTAGCAAATAGAAGCAAAAAAAATGAAAGGCAGTGATTACATGATTATAAAATTAAAGACTCAAAGCTTCAAAGGTATTAATGGTCTATTTAAATAGATAAGGGGTTAAGTCAATAATACATAACACTTATAAATCATTATTACTGGTAAACAAGTTCAAGAGAAAAATGACAAAGTAGATATTTACAAATTATTAAATTTGAATTACATTAATAAGATTTATTTAGGACTCAATATTCTATATAGAGTGAATATGCATTATTCTCAAGCATCCCTAGAACACATCTAAAAATCACATAGTAGATAATAAAGAAAAATTCAAGAAAACCTCAAATCAAAAATTTGAAGGGCCCATTTTCTGATAGAACAAGGGCCCTTATCCACGTATGGGGTTCAGAAAATCCATAGACTTCCTGACACAGTATTTTGTGTTTATGATCATTTTCTCTGTGTTGCATGTACAGTTTTTCATCAATATTCCAACTAATCCCAATCCTTCATACATATGAAATTGGGAGCTAATAAATGAAATTATAAATGAAAAGGTAAGCCTCCAGTCACAAAATTTCTAAGAAAAAATATTTTAAATGTTAGTGTTAAATTTAATATGATACAAACATAGTGTAAACTACTGTATGCATTTAACAGATGTGTGTAATTGGAATTGCTCTGGGTTAGAGTGGACATAATTGTCATGTTTATTAACCAATGATCCATAAATAAAAGCGCTTGTTACATTACTGAGTCCTGCATGCATACTGCAATATATATGGCTTATTGTTTTATGTGTACAATTTTTATTAGAAATTTTTTCTTGCAAGCAAATCTATAGCCTATTCTATTTGCAAACAGACTCCTTAGAGAAGCAAGAGAACTTGAGCAACTCCAGAAACATATATAATCTCAGCTTCCCAAAATTTCCCTTCAGAACCTCCCTCTGTCCCAGAAGTCTCCAAAAAGTCTCATGACATTTCCTTGGCTCTGATGGCATCAACTGAGTGTCCCTGAACTCATCATTGAGGACAGGGAAAAGTGGGGATCTGATTGGTTATGCCTAATTCACATATCCCAACAGCCCTCCACCCAATCGCATTTGCTGAGAGCAATTGATGAGCACATTCCAAGTTCAAAATGGGAATATTACCTAAACCAGCTGAATAGAAAATGTTATTAGTAACATGATACATACAGTCTACTCAACATGAGAATTTCATATTTGCATGTTTACTGTTCATTCTTGCCATTCTGTAGTTTAAAGGAAATGGCTATTAAAATTCTTAAGCTGGCTATAATACTGTTTACACGTCCTTTTTCTCACACCTGTTTTCAAAATTAATAGAAATACCACACTTCCTAGAATCTGGTAGTTTTAGGTGATTAGGATTCATGGAATAAAGCTACCCTACATCTGCATTATCTCATAGTTCATACATTAAAACTAAATTCAAATAAATTCCCAAAATTTAGCTATTCAATTAAATCTTGAACTCTTTTGATGTTTATCATTAATGATTCACACATTTCAGCAAAATCAGATGAGAGTAATTCATCGTTCATGCTTCCTGGAATACTGAGATCTAAAAACAACCAAATTCTTTACTTGCAAAGATATATCTTTCATTTATAACTGAAGTTACAATGTATGGAAATTCAGTAAAGATAATTGATGGGAGATAAAGGGTTCTGAAAAAAAAACTTCAATAAAGTGAAAATGTCATACGAAAGAAAAGGCATAATATGAAAGTAAAAAAAGAAACCTGGCCGGGCGCGGTGACTCAGGCCTGTAATCCCAGCACCTTGGGAGGCCGAGGTGGGTGGATCATGAGGTCAGGAGATGGAGACCATCCTGGCGAACACGATGAAACCCCGTCTCTACTAAAAAATACAAAAAACTAGCCGGGAAAGGTGGCAGGCACCTGTAGTCCCAGCTACTTGGGAGGCTGAGGCAGGAGAATGGTGTGAACCCGGGAGGCAGAGCTTGCAGTGAGCCAAGACCCTGCCACTGCACTCCAGCCTGGGTGACAGAGCAAGACTGTCTCAAAAAAAAAAAAAAAAAAAAAAAAAAAACCTAGCACACAGAGAAAAGACAGAGACCAAGAATTGTTCTAAGAATGTCTAAGAGCTTAACCTCCCCGACCTCAGCATAGAAGAAAATAAAATGTATTTAATATTTCTTGGGCCTCAGAATGTATGGCACATCGAAGCAATACAAGATAAATAATTTAGGCTGTTTCAGACTGAGATTGGCAAAATCCCAATTTGTCATAAACAGGATTTTAAAAGCTTGATACTGCATAAATAATTTATAGTTTCTGAAGAAAAGTTCTAAATTTGAAACCATGCATTAAATAGAAGTCTGTATCAACCACAGGGCCCTCATCTCCTTCAGGAGCTGACTGAGATACTTTACAAAAAGGTCATCATAAATAAAAGCAAAATATTTCACTGCTTATTTCCTATTTTTGGAAATGTAAACCAAACCCAGGACATTTAAGAGATATGTCATAGGATTTTTAAGTAAATAAGAAAAATGTTGCTTATATGCTCTATTAAGTAAATTACATGCTAAATTACCCTTCCTTTTTTTTTTATGGGAGAACAGTATTAATTCCATATTTACCAAAGTTCCATATCACAACACAAAATACACTTATGATGCAATGTCTTCAAAATGAAGCAAAAATTATAAACCCCCAGCAAGAAATCTGAATACAATTTTTAGACAAGATTTTTTACATTTCTTGCCCACTTGACATAATTTTTAAAAATGACTTGTCTTTATGAAACATATCTAAAGCATTCAAAAGTATGTTTATATAGAAATAATCTTTCCATATTCATGTTTCATTGGTTTCTATAACAATTTACTTAGATTACATGATGAAAATAACAAGTACTCCTACTGACTGATGGGTTTGGAAATTAGCAGGACTAGTTGACAGTAAGCATGTTACACATCCAAGTACCTGGATTTGAGGCTAAAATGAAGCACCAAAATTTAACCAAGTAAACAATAGTCAACAATACACATTTATACCATATTCTCATGTTCTTAACACTGTTAAGTGCTATATATGGACTATCTCAATCACCCAGAAACAATGAGGTAAGCATCATTATTATTTTCACCTGTGAAGAAAATGAAGCTTAGAGCAGCTGAATAACTTGCCCAAGATCACATGGCTGATGAGTGGTGAGTCAGGGTTTGATCTTAATCTGCTATCAGATCCAAAGTTTTAAAGGTCTGTGCTATGTTACCAGGAGTCTTCACTGTTGAACATCAAAAGTGGAAGGCTCGCAAGGTAAGATCAGAGACTTCCCAGACCAAGGTTGAAGGTTGCGATTCTCACTGATAACATTCCCTCCATTCCTAGTCTACATGCTCCTTTGTCATAAGGATATGAGTGACTTCTCTTGATGTGTTGAGTAGAGAAAGGATCTGTGAACCTTGGGAAGTAATTGAAATTTAAGATGCTGTAAAATTTTTGTGAAAGTTTTTTTCTGACAGAGGTCTTAGGAAAATGTTTGATTCTCCTGCCTTGAAAGATGCTTATAACTATAAAAATGTCTTAATATTCTGCTAGCTAATCCTGCACTCAAGAGCCCATGGTCATGGAGCTAGGGGTAGGAAAGGGGTTCTGATTAGCTAATAATTATTAAGTTTATTGTAATTATTATAGTTTTATTACTACCATTATTGTTCCCGTTGTCACCCTTGGTCTTTCTTAATGCCATCTCTTCCCTACCCTCAATCCCCGATATTTCCTATCACTTAAGTAAATCTATCAAAATATACTCAGCCCCATCCCAGGCAGGTTTTCCTAACCATACTAGCACCTGGTGAGAGGTGACTTGCATTGGCAGTCATGGCATTTCATGAGTATCAGTCAAAATGTATTGCAAGGTAAATAGCATTAATCTGGCGAGTTTCTTAAATGGAGGTCAGATAAGAATACTGTATAATAAGGCAGTATGTTAAGGAAAACAACTACTATCTGTATAGTGTTTGCTATGGACATCGGCACTATGCCAAGTGTTTTACTGACCATCTGGCTGACCCAAGTATATCAGCAGTGAGACATGTGTTCCATGTGATAATATCCCTAGCACACAAGCAGATTAATATTTTTTGAAGAGTAATCCAGGTCGACTTTCTAGAGTTCCTCTGCATTTAAAAAACTCTTTATAATTTGGCCCCAAATGACCTGGACAATCTTGCACTACTTTCCCATGTGAACCTGCTCCTCCAGACACCATCTCCATAGCATAGCTGTGTGGTACAGCAAAGAGGCCTTTGATTTCACACCTGGATGTATCTCTATTCTCTGTACTTCCTGTCCATGAAGTTGCTCACCCTTTTTAAGAGTTTCCTTATCTGTTAAAAAGAAAAGGGAGGTGATAAAACAATGAGGATAGGACAAGCCCTACCTCATAAAATGTATTGCCTATAAATTCCCAGCCCAATACCTGGCACATATAGCAAGCGATCAATAAATATTTCTATTATTGCTTTATAATTGTTTTAATTAAAAAGAAGTTGAAGAAATGGACACGTCATCCTAATGTTTTCTGACACTTAAGATGACTTTGACTACTTTGTTTTTTTCTATAATAGAATACATATTTTGCTAAATATGTCCAATCCCCCAGACTAATTTATAGAACTCCTAGTTTTAAAAAACAAAAAAAAACACTAAAATAGAATATACATGTAGGATTCTGGAGTCTAAAACGAAGCAAAATTTTACCAAGTAAACGATAGTCAACAATAAACATTTATACCATATTCCCATGTTCTTAACACTGTGTTAAGTGCTATATATGGACTATCTCAATCACCCAGAAACAATGAGGTAAGCATCATTATTATCCTTTTTCACCTGTGAAGAAAACGAAGCTTAGAGCAGTTGAATAAGCAAGATCACATGGCTGATGAGTGAAGAGTCAGGGTTTGAGCTCAGTCTGACACCACAGTCAAAGTTTTAAAGCTCTGTGCCATGCTGCCAGGATTCTCATCACTGTTGAACATCAAAAGTGGAAGACTCACAAGGTAAGATCAAAGACCTCCCAGATCAGGGTTGAAGGGTGCATGTCCTCCTGATAACATTCCTTCTATTCCTAGTCTACATGCTCTTTGTCATAAGGATATGGGTGACTTCTCTGATGTGTTAAGAGAAAGGATCATGTAAATCTTGGGAAGTAATTTAAATTTGGGATGCTGTAAAATCTTTGTGAAAGCTTTTTTCTCTGACAGGTCTGTCTTAGGAAAATGCTCGATTCTCTTGGCTTGAAAGATGTTCATAACGATAAAAAAATGTCCTAATATTCTGCTAGTTGATCCTGCACTCGAGGGCTCATAGTCATGGAGCTAGTGGTAGGAAAAGGCTTCTGATTAGCTAACAATTATTTAAATTCTTTATTATAATTATTGTTGAGGTTTTATTACCACTATTATTGTTCCCATTACCATCCGTGGTCTTTCTTAATGCCATCTCTTCCCTACCCTCAGTCCCTGATATTTCCTATCAAAATATACTCAGCCCCATCATCCCAGGCAGCTTTTCCTAACCATACTAGCTCCCCACTATTGTTCCTGGATGTGAATTCATATAATTGTTATTGTCTCCATCACATTTCTTACTGTTGGTTATTTTTTATGCATGATTGACTTATCTCTACTTGTACAGAGATTATAAATTGCTTGACAACTGCAGTGTATCTTTTATGTATCACCACCCTCAGTAGCTTCATTGTAAGAGACATTCAACCAGAAAATATTGATTTTCTACTTAAAGGAAACATAAGCACAGCACAGCCATGTTTAGAAATCAATTGGCCTTAGCTCTTACTATTGCAACCCTCATACAAAAGAGGAATAAAAGTCAACTGTACCAACTCTGATGGAACAGGTGAAGAATAAGGACTTTTTTTTTCTTTGAAGAGATTTAATATTTCATTCTGAGGTTCTGAACAAAAAAATTTTAGTCACCCCATTCCTAACACAGACAACCAATTCCAAAATAAATATACAGAGGAAACTGAGCCACGACTGTTTTCCAGTATAACAGTGCTGGAGACCCCTTCAACATAATAGGGATTAGGAAGTACATGGTCTGCATTTGAGGTAGCAATGACAGCATTTGTATTACTAAAGAGCCCTGTCTGAAAAAGAAAAATACAAAGAAACCAAGGCTCAGATATGTTAGGAAATAGAGCTCATTGATATTAGAATATAGACAAGAACATGGGTCTCATTTCTTGCATTGATTTTCGTTAAAACAATATACAAATGATTATCAAAGCCATTTTATTTTCTTTTGATAAGACTTAATGCATTCTGACATTAAAAAATATATAGGGTACCATTACAGCCAATGTAGAATCAGAATAGAATCAAGCTAATAAGATCTGCCACATGCCCCTTTCTCTCACCTAGGACCTTGATATTTTAACCAAAGATACCATCTTAAGAATTACTTTTTCAAAATTAATATTTTGCTGATTTGTTTTGACTTTAACCCTTAGGCAAGAGATTGATTGGAGATTTTAGTTTTCATATAATGGCAAATGAGGCATTTCCTTCTTAAAAACATTCTTCAGGAAAGGAAAAATATCTTTTTATTAATTGGTCTCTAAACCCACAGTGCAAAATGTAAATTTCCCTTACAGATTGAAACACATCAGGTAATCCCTGCATGTCCTTGTCTTTCTTAAAGGGATAACTACTGAAGCCTTTTATTTGTTTCTCTCCAGACTGGTCGTCCTATGGGCCAGCAGCACAGGTGTTGGTGATCCTTTGGGTTCCTATCACTTTCATCCTGGGAATTTCCTTGGTGTCTTATCAATGCCTGGACCCTTGTTTCCTGGATCCCATGTCAACTTTCTGGCTTACTCCTTTATTGTGATGAAAATTCCCTAGTTAATTTCTAAGGAAATATGCTTCATAGGCCAATGTCTTGAGACTTTGCCTTTAGAAATATATATATTTTTTTATCTTCACACTCCTTTGATAGTTTTTCTGTACATAAAAATTCCCAAACTCCTGTCTTTACTTTTGCTCTATTTTCTAGAGAGTGCTCAATTTTCCTGATACTTCTAAAGACTTAACATGTCTGTTAGTGATTTTTTTCAAGAGTTTTTTTTATTCTCAAAGTTTATCTTATGTCTTGTTTGAAGAAAAGCATCTCTAGCCAGATGCACTGGTGCATTCCTGTGGTCCTAGATACTTGGGAGGCTGAGGCAGGAGGATCAATTGAGCCCAGCAGTTACAGGAGATGGAGACTAGCCTGAGTTATGTACTGAGATGCTGTCTCTGAAAAGGGGTGAAGGGGGATGTATCCTTTTGTTTAGGAGATGCAATATCTTCTGTAGCACATATTAGTAATGTTGGTATCTGGTTCTCCTCTTGCACAGAGGATGGCAGACTACACTTCCCTACACCTTGAAGTTAGCATGACCATAAGTCTTATTTCAGGCAAATCATTAGAAAAAACTAATCTTGCCATTTCTAGATGGAAGTATTTAAATGCAGTGGTCTCCAGTTTTTTCTTCCTTATAGAGATGCATTGATATGAAAATCAAAGCAGCTTGGAATACTGAACCAATACATAGAGAACAGCTAGAGAGACAGCTGGAGACACACCTAGACCTGCATAGATATTGCTTGAGCGAGCAAAAAAATTTAGTTGTATTTAGGCAGATTTGGAGGTTGTTTGTTATGCTAGCCTCAGTTATGCTGTCTTGACCAATTCAATCACTGGGACCACAGTGGGTCACTGCCATAACAATAAACATCAAATATGTAACATTGGCTCAGTGTCGAGATATCAAGGATTGAAGAAACTAATATTGAAGGCAGGAAAGATGGTGACTCATGCTTTTCAGTGGCAAAATATTTGGTACAACTATGAACTTGGAGAAGGATTAGGAAAAGTAGAGCTAAATTCTGTGATAGGTCTCTGTGGGTAATGCTTGATGGCATATTACAAGAAATAGATGAGATCAGAAAAAAAAAATTATTCAGCCTTCAAATAGGAAAAGAATGAAAGAAAATTAGCCCAGAAATTGGAGAACATGTTAGAAGAGAACTAATTTTCAAATTTAAAATTAAAGTTTTAAAGCAAGGGAAGCTCATTAAAACTCAGCCTTAAGCAGGATCAAAGTAAGGGAATGGCTGCCATGACCATTACCAAAACCTCTGGGTGGTTTAAATGTTCTCAGGTCACCCAGTACATTCTTTCAATTGACAAAATAGCATAAGGAGATGTTGAGTGGTGCTTCTCACTAAAGCCTAATAGACACACAATTTAAGCTGTTGAATAGCCTCAGAAATGAATGTTCCAATCTCCTGCCTGGGGAACATAAGCCTGAGTAGCAATCTCAGCTATGTGGAGGGAAGGATGTAGCTGGAAGCTTTTATGTTCAATATGAACACTTTGATTTAATCTCACTGTTCAAGATGACACCCATCTACCTGAACTGAGTCAGATGTCCCAAAGCTCTCTAGATAATAGTTTCCATATAATGGCAAATTAGGTGTTTCCTTCTAAAAAACATTCTTCAGGAAAGGAAAAATATCTTTTCATAGATAATAAACCTCCATTTTCCTGCTCAATACATATAATGTAGTTATTGCCTCCCATTCCTAATTCTTTCTGAGCTCATCCCCTTTTTATCCCTTTTCTATCATTTAGTGGAATTACAGAGGAGAACCAAAGTAAACATGTGTCCAATCTACCATGTAGATTGGCCTTCCTACTTCCTCTACAGTGCCCTGTCATTCTCAACACCACAGCCAGAATGACCTTTTAAAACATAATTCATATCATCTCTATTTTCAACCCTATAGTGGATTTCCATTGCATTTGAGTAAGACAACTCCCTAAATGAGCTTTGTGTATATTTCTGATTGCATCTCGCATTTGTCCCTTCCATCCTGTATATTTAAGCCACTCAAGATTTCTGTATGAACTTGCCTAAACCATTTCACTCCTAGGATCTTCTCACTTGCTATTCCTTCTCCCAGGAATCTTCCATCACTAAATGTGTGTGTGTATATACATGTGTATATGTGTGTGTGTGTTGTGTGTATACATACACACACATATATACATATATATACACACACGAGTTCTCAACTAAAATATGACCTCCACAGAGATGTCTTTAACCATGCAGAGTACTGAGTCTACAATAGCCTGATTCCACTGCCTCCCAGTCCTCTCTATAAAAATCTCCGGTTTTTTGTAGTTATTCTCTTAATTATCAATTAATATATAATATACTACATATATATTATCTATGTCTTCCTCTAGCCAAATCCCTCTCCAAAATAATATCAACTCAGGAGACCTTGTTTTCTTATTCATCAAAAGTTACCTACCATGGACTATTATCCATCTAAGTATACCTTTAAGATTAAGCATCTAGTATACCTTTAAATGATATACTGAGACGTGACTGAATGATTCATGCCTGTACTATATTCTAAATCAGAATTATTTATGTGCTTCATTTATCATTTGTCAATTTGGAGGTTTTTTTTTTAAATGTGAGGATATTTTTCCCTCTATGATAAATTTCCAGAAGGCTCCTTCTGAGAATAGATAAAATACAAAAAATAAAATACAAACAAAAATTAGAGTACTACTATGACAAGGATTAAGGGGGAAAGGTCATGAACAGAAAGGAACCACAGATGAGTAAGCCAACATTCTGTTAGTTCATTTATCCTTTTGTCAATTAGAAATGAGAGCTTGCAAGAGTAGAGACCAGAATTCCTAGCAGAGAAAAATCCCTGATAAGTAGAGAAGCCACCAAAGCTTTTGGCAATATTACTCTAGAAAGAAAGAAAAGTAAAGCACTAGAAATGGTAAGTATGAGGAAAAATCTAAATAAATGTCAATGTTACTCAACAATAACGTCTTATAAAGGTTTGCTTATGTGTGGAATTTCAATGGCTGACCAAAATAACGTAAGTGGCAAAAGTAGGGGGAAATAAATGTAGTGTTCTAAGTATTTTACATGTCTGGGAAGTAGAAACAAATACAAATTCATATTTGACTCTATTAAGTAATGAATGTGTGTTTAAAACACAAGGGTAACCACAGAAATATTTTTAAGGATGTATAACTATAAAGGTAGTTGAAGGCTAGGCACAGTGGCTCTCACCTGCAATCCCAGCATTTTGAGAGGCCGATGGGGCGGGGGGGGGGGTGCGGATCACTTGAGGTCAGGAGTTCGACACCAGCCTGGCCAACATGGTGAAACCACATCTCTACAAAAAAATACAAAAATCAGCCAGGCATGATGACGGGCACCTGTAATCCCACCTACTTGACAGGCCGAGGCAGGAGAATCGCTTGAACCCAGGCAGCAGAGGCTGCAGTGAGCCGAGATCGCACCACTGCACTACAGTCTGGGTAACAAAAGCAAAACTGTTTCAAAAAGTAAGAAGAAAAATAAAAAGCTAGTTGAGAAAAAAATAAATTTTAAAATTTTGATCTAAATGAAGGTTGAAAAAAGGAAAACAATTAAAATCAAGTGGGAAATTATAAAATAAGATGGTAGATACAAAAATCAGTAAAGTACAAATTGACTAGCCCAACTAAAATATTAGTATTATCAGACTATTTAATAGAAACTATAATGCTAATTATAAGAGACACACTTTAAAATTAGAGGTTGAAGAAAAGGATGAAAATATGCAAACATGAACCAATAGAAAGTTACTGTAGCTATTCTAATACCAAAAAACGTAGACTTGAAGATGAAGTATTCCTAGAGATAAAAATATTTTATGTTTTATAATACTAACTAATCAATTGACTAGGAATAATTGTAGTTCTAAATTTATATGCACTAAATAATGTAGTTTTAAATACATAAAACAAACGTGCAGCCAGGGGCAGTGGCTCACACCTGTAATCCCAGCACTTTGGGAGGCTGAGGAGTGTGGATCACCTGAGGTCAGGAGTTTGAGAATAGCCTGGCTAACATGGTGAAACCCCGTTTCTACTAAAAATACAAAAAATTAGCCGAGTGTGATGGTGCATGCCCATAATCCCAACTACTCGGGAGGCTGAAGCAGGAGAATCGCTTGAACCTGGGAGGTGAAAGTTGCACTGAGCTGTGATCACACAATTACACTCCAGTTTGGGCAACAAGACTGAAACTGTCTTTAAAAAAAAAAATCAGTAAAGACCTAACAAACTTGACCTGATATACAGGTTGAGTGTTTCTTACTCAAAATACTTGGGACCAGAAGTGTTTCAGATTTTGGATTTTTTCCAGATTTTTGGATTTTTCAGATTTTGAAATATTTGCCTATAATGAGATCTCTTAAAATGGAACCAAAGTCTAAACACAAAATTTATTTACATTTTATATACACCTATACACATAGCCTGAAGGTCATTTTATACAATACTTAAAGTAATTTTGTGCATGAAGCAGTTTGTGTACATTGAATGGTCAGAAAGCAAAAATATCACTGTCTCAGACACCCAATGTGGGCAATCTGTGGTTGCATGGCATCATCATTACTAACTCTGAATTTTACACTATCAATAAGCAATCTTTACTCTTCTTCACACATAAGTACATAACAGTAAAAAATATGATGTACCATTAGCACAGTGGAAAAAATGTTACCAAGGTAACTAAGCAACACAGTAGCATCACCAGAATCCCTGTCAGCTGTTAACAGCAACAACAATAATCAGCTTTCAGTCTCCACCTATGACACTGAGTTTTAAGAGTTTACCATATGTTTTTTTTTTTTTTTCTTTTTTTTAAGGTGAGAAGAAACAACAGAAGCAGTTGAGAGACCAGAAAGCGGGTCCTCTAAGGGTTAAAGAGGCATTCTGCTGGATGGCTTTTTAAAAATGTTTCCTCCAGTCATCTTGCCCATTGACAATGGTTTGTCTTTGAAGTCTCTCATTCTAGTCCCTCAAATAAGCCCATGCTACATTTTCGCCAAGTCATCTACAGGCATTTCTGCAGTGTTAATATCATCCCTATTATCATAATTGTCTTGATTCACAAACATTTCCCCTATTCACTATCAGTTAATAAATTAACTAATGAAGCCTCATCAATGTTAAAAACTTTAGTATTCACTTCTTTCAGCTAACAGACTCTGAAGGTATATTTCTTGCATATGTAAGAAAGTCAGACTTTCTCACTTGACATAGAATCCTTCAAAGTTACCATCTTGTTCATCATCATCACTGAACATAGTCTCAAGCCAGAGGTTGTGCCAGGCATGCACAATTGTGTCTGTAGTCACTGTGTTATGAACATTGGCAACAGCATAGATGCCACCCTCCAAGTTAAACTCATTTTGAAAATCTTCCACACTCAAGTCAGTGTTCACTGCTGCTTAGCATGCTGCTCAAAGCAAATGTTTCTACATTTATTCTTCGTTGACCTAAGAATGTCCTGGTCACGTAACTGAATTAACGAAGTTACATTTGGGGAAAAGTGCATAGCATAGACATTTTTTAATAAGAACTGCTGCTGGAGAATGAACAGAACAGTTCAAGGAATACCAAAACTTGCAGTCATCATCCAGTCCAGCTGTCCTAAAGTTAGCATAAGCCACTAGCATACAAAATGTTTGCAAAAGCAATAAGAAAAAAATGCCCATGGTGATCCACACATTTGAGAAAAGTTTTGAAAAATATCCCCAAATTCTTACAAACTAAGGAATAGACTTCTGTAGCCCACGAATCAAAGAACAAACAGTGAAAATTAGAAAATATGTTCAGCTACATAAGAGGAAATATAAAACCTAACGGAATGCAGCTAAAACTACCCTAGAATGAAGCATATGGTCTTTACATGAGTATTTTAGAAAATAACTACCAGAACTTAATCTAAATATCTTCAAGAAAAAAAAAAAAACAGCCAATTAAACCCAGAAAGGTAGAAAAGTGATAGTGTAAGAGCAGAAAATTTAGGAGGAGAATAAACCAAAATAGAGAAAGTTAAAAACCCAAAAGTTAATTATTTAAAATGAATAAAACTATACATTCATAGCAAGACTAATGAAAAATATACTGAGAAGGCTTAAAATGTGACTACCATAAATGAAAAGGAGGATACTACCATAGGTCCTTAGAGGTATAGAAAAAGAAAATTATGGAAAACCATCTATGCCAATAAATTTGAAAATTTAAATGAAGTAGATAATTCCTAGAAACTCTTAATGTAGCACAAAGAAATGCAAAATAAAAATATGCTCATATTTTTAAAGATATTAGGTCTATGTTTACATCTTCAAAGAAATCTATAGGTTTAAGATGAGATGATCAGAGACGAACACTCAAAGGAAAAAAACAACAAAGTTACACAAATACAAACCCTTCCAGAAGTTAGAAAAAGATGAAACACTTCTCAATGCATTTTGTGAGGTCAATATAAAGCAAAATGTGATGAGTATTACAATCCAGAAAAATCTTAAGCTAACTTCTCTCGTGAGCTTGGATCCTAAATGCAAAATTCTTAAAATATTAGCAAATCTAACGCAGCAATATGTAAAAAGGATACACATCGGCGGGGTGCAGTGGCTCACTCCTGTAATCCCAGCACTTTGGGAGGCCAAGGCGGGCAGATCACAAGGTCAGGAGATTGAGACCACGGTGAAACCCTGTCTCTACTAAAAATACAAAATATTAGCCCGGCGTGGTGGCCGGGGCCTGTAGTCCCAGCTACTGGAGCGGCTGAGGCAGAGTGGCGTGAACCCGGAAGGCGGAGCTGGCAGTGAGCGGAGACCACGCCCCTGCACTCCAGCCTGGGCGACAGAGCCAGACTGTCTCACAGAAAAACAAAAAAGAAAAAAAAAAGGGCCGGGCGCGGTGGCTCAAGCCTGTAATCCCAGCACTTTGGGAGGCCGAGACGGGCGGATCACGAGGTCAGGAGATCGAGACCATCCTGGTCTACACGGTGAAACTCCGTCTCTACTAAAAAATACAAAAAACTAGCCGGGCGAGATGGCGGGCGCCTGTAGTCCCAGCTACTCGGGAGGCTGAGGCAGGAGAATGGCGTGAACCCGGGAGGCGGAGCTTGCAGTGAGCCGAGATCGCGCCACTTCACTCCAGCCTGGGCGACAGAGCGAGATTCTGTCTCAAAAAAAAAAAAAAAAAAAAAAAAAAAAAATGCACGTCATGCCTCCAGGAATTATTTATTCCAGAAACGCGAGATTAATTTAACACTTGAAAATCAGTATATCCAGCCATCTGATATTTTACAAGCTGACAAAAACAAGCAATAAGAACTCCGTATTCAAGAAATGGTTCTGGGTAACTGGTTAGCCACATGCAGACTTAAACTGACCCCCACCTGTCACCATATGCAAAAATCAGCTCAAGATGGATTAAAGACTTAAATGTAAAACCCAACACTATACAAACCCTGAAAGACAACCTAGGCAATACCATCCTGGACATAGGAAGGGGCAAAGATTTCATGAAAAATATGCCAAAAGCTAAACCCCCAAAAAGCAAAGATTGACAAATAGAGTCTAACTAAACTTAGGAACTTCTGTACAGAAGAAAACTATCAACAAAGTGAACACACGACCTACAGAATGGGGGAAAATATTTTTGCAAACTGTGCACCCAAAAGGTCTACTATCCAGCATCTTTAAGGAACTTAAATTTACAAGAAAAAAATAAACCCCATAGAAAAGTGTGCAAAGGACATGAACATTTTTCAAAAGACATACATGTGGCCAACAAAAAAGTTCATTACTGATGATTAGCAAAATGCAAATAAAACCACAATGAGATACTACCTCACACCAGTCACAATGGCTATTATTTCAAAGTCAAAAAACGATGCAAAACAGATGCTGGTGAGGTTGCAAAGAAAAGGTTGCAATTACACACTATTGGTGGGAGTGTAAATTAGTTCAACCATTGTAGAAAGCAGTATGGCCATTTCCCAGAGAGCTAAAAACAGAACTACTATTCGACCCCACGATCCCATTACAGGGTATATACCAAGAGGAATATAAGTTATTCTACCCTAAAGACACATACACATGAATGTTCATTGCAGCACTACAGTAGCAAACACATGGAATCAACCTAAGTGCTTGTCAATGACAGATTGGATAAAGAAAATGTAGTGCATATACACTATGGAATGCTATGCAACCATAAAAAACGAGGTATCTTTTTGGGGAACATGGATGGAGCTGGAGGCCATTATCCTTAGCAAACGAATGAACAGAGAAAACCAAATACCACATGTTCTCACTTAAAAAAATGGGAGCTATAGGATGAGGACTCATGAACACAAAGAAGGGAACGACAGATACTGGGGCCTACTTGAGGGTGAAGGGTGAGAGGAGGGAGAAAAAGCAGAAAAGATAACTATTGAGTACTAGGCTTAGTACCTGAGTGATGTAATCTGTAGAAAAAACCCTCATGGCACGAGTTTGCCCACGTAACAAACCTGCACATGTACCCAAGCCTAAAATATTTTTTTTAAAAAAGAAATTATTCACCATATCAAAATAGAGGAAAAGAATTATATAATCAGCTCAATAAATGCATAAAAACGTTTACTAGAAGGGGATTTCTTTATTAATAAGTCTCTCCAACAACATTACAGCAAACATTGTACCTATTAGTGAATTATTGGCAGCTTTTTCTCTAAGATGAAGAATGAGAAAAATATACTTTAATCATGACTTCTATTGCACTTTTATCCAGGAAGTTCTTCAAGATGCAATAGAAAAGAAAAATAGGCAAGAATTGAAAATGAAGAACTGTGTTTGAATATGCTGATTGTGTACTTTGGAAATATAACAATGTCTACCAACTATAAGAATAAATTTTTCAAAGCCAAGACTATAAGGTTAGTATTTAAAACAATTGTATTTTCCTATGTAGCAACAGAAAAAAAAAATTTTCAATGAAACTCTTCTATGTGGCAGCAAAATATCAAGTATCTAGGAATAAGTTGGGGAAAACATTTTACGCAAGGTTTTTCTGAAATTTATACAATATTAATGGGAAAAATTTCAAAGGCCTAAATCAATGGAGAAATATACCATGTTTTTCTACTGGAATGCTTAATGTTAAAAATAAATCGGTTGTCTCCAAATTACTCCAGAGTCAAGGCAATCACAATTAAAATCGTAGAAATACTTTGAGAGAAATTGATAAGTAGAATCTCAAGTTTATATGGACATCCAAAAGATAAACTTGAAAAAGAATGAGACAGCTAGAGACCTTACATTTTCAGATAAAGACATATCTAAAGAAAATTTTCAAATTCTTAAAATTAAGGAATATATTAAAAATTAATAAATAGAATTTATCTAAATAGTAACTAAACCAATGTGAAGTTGGTGCAAATAGAACCAGGAGCATATAAACCATCATTCAATTTGTGACTACAGGATTGTGAGGAAAGAATGGTCCTTTCAATTAATGATGCTGCAACAATGTGATATCTGCATTGTTTTAAAAATGAATCTTGATGACTAACTCACACCACATCCAAAAATCTATTACAACTGGATTCTAGATTTAAATGTGAAAAGGAAACTATAAAACTCCTGGAATAAAGCATGAGAGAAATTCATCATGAACTTGGGATAGGCAAAAGTTTCTTAAACAGGACTAGAAAAGTGCTAACCATAAGTATAAAATGAATAATAGAGTTGTATATATTAGAATATATAACTTTCATTCAACTTAATCCACCAAAAAGAGAAAAGGGCAAACTAAAGTGTTGAAGATAATTACTATATATTTCTAACAAAGAACTTGTATCCAAAGTATGAATCTATACCAGTATCTATATCAATTCATTAAAATACAAAGATAACTCATGTAAAATAAACCAAAACCTTTATAAAAGAGGTAAATTGTCAATAAACATGAAAAAATATGTCAATGTTTGGTTTTGTTCCAAATGCTTTTGGTGTCTTCATGAAATCTTGGCCAGGTCCTATGTCCCAAATGGTATTTCCTAGATTATCTTCCAGGGTCCTTATAGTTTTATGTTTTACATTTAAGTTTTTAATCCATTTTGAGTTGGTTACTGTGTACAGTATAAGGAAGGGGTCCACTTTCAATCTTCTTTATATGGCTAGCCAGTTATCGCAGCACCATTTATTGAATAGGGAATCCTTTATCCATTGTTTATGTTTGTCAATTTTGTCAAGGATCAGATGGTTGTAGATAATATAGTTTGAAATTGGGCAACATGAGGCCTCCAGTTTTGTGAGTTTTGCTTTGGTTTTGTTGTTCTTATTTGCTACTTAAGATTGCCTTTGCTGTTTGGGCTTTTTTAGTTTCTAAATGAATTTTAAAATTTTTTTTAGTTCTGTGAAGAATGTAATTGGCAGTTTGATAAAAATAGAAGTGAATCTGTACATTGCTTTGGGCAGCATGGCCATATTAACAATATTGATTCTTCCTAACCAGGAACACGGAATGTTTTCCATTTGTTTGTGTCACATCTGATTTCTTTGAGCAGTGTTTTGTAATTCTCATTGCAGAGATTTTTCACCTTGTTAGCAAAAAATATCTAGGAATATAGCTTATTGTGGCAATTGTGAATGGGACTGTGTTCCTGATTTGGCTCTTGGCTTGGATGTTGTTGGTGTATAGGAATGCTGATTTGTTTGATTTTGTATCCCTGAAACTTTGCTTTTTATCAGATCAAGGAGCTTTGGGGAAGAGACGATTAAGTTTTCCAGGTATGAAATCATGACATCTGCAAACTTGTATAGTTTAACTTCCTTTTTCTTATTTGGATGTCTTTTCTTTTTCTTGCCTAATTACTCTAGCTAGGACTTTCCAGTACTATGTTGAATAGGAATGGTAAGAATAGGCATCTTTATCTTGTTCCAGTTCTCAAGGGGAATGCTTCCAGCTTTTGCCCACTCAGTATGATGTTTGGCTGTAGGTTTGTCATAGGTGGTTCATTATGATTTTGAGTATAGTCCTTCAATACCTAGTTTGAGTTTTTAACATGAAGGGATGCTGAGTTTTTTAATAAAAACCTTTTCTGCGTCTCGTGAGATGATCACATGGTTTTTTAGTTCTATCTATGTGGTAAATCACATTTATTAGTTTTCCTATGTTGAACCAACCTTGTATCCCAGGGATAAAGCCTACTTGATCGTGGTGGACTAGCTATTGATGTGCTGCAGGATTCTGTTTGCTTGTATTTTATTATTTTTGCATTTATGTTATCAAGGATATCAGACATTTTCTTTATTATGTCTCTGCCAGGTTTTGGTATCAGAATGATGCTGAGCCCATAGAATGAGTTAGGGAGCAATCCCTCCTCCTCAATTTTTTGGAATGGTTTCAGTAGAAATCATACCAGTTCCTCCTTAAACATCTCATAATTTGGCTGTGAAATTGTCCGGGGACTTTTTCTGGTTGGTAGACTTTTTATTATTTCATTTCAGAAATTATTGATCTGTTTAGGAATTCAATCTCTTCCTGATTCAATCTTGAGAGGTTTGTCTCCAGATATTTCTTTTTTCCTAGGTTTTCTAGCTTGTGTGTATAAAAGTGTTTATAATAGTCTCAGAGGGTTTTTTGTATTTCCATGGGATCAGTGGTAGTACCCCCCCCTTTTCGATTTAAATCTTTTTTGCTTTATTAATCTAGCTAAGAGTCTATCTTATTCTTTCAAAGAACAAGCTCCTCGATTAATTCTTTTCTTTATATGGTTTTCTGTGTCTCTATTTCCTTTAGGTCAGCTCCGATTTTGATTATTTCTTGTCTTCTGCTAGCCTTGGAGTTGCTTTGCTCCTGTTTCTCCAGCTCCTGTAATTGTGATGTTAGGTTGCTAATTTACGATCTTTCTAACATTTTAATGTGGGCATTTAATGTTATAAACTTCGCTCTCAACACTGCTTTAGCTGTGTCCCAAAGATTTTGGTATGTTGTATCTTTCTCATTAGTTTCATAAAATTTCTTGATTTCTGCCTTAATTTCATTATTTACCCAGAAATCATTCAGGAGCAAGTTGTTTAACTTCCATGTAATTGTGTGGTGTTGATTTTGTTAGCATTGATTTCTATTTTTATTGCACTGTGGTTGGACAACTTGGCTGGTATGATTTTGTGTTTTGTTTTTTTAATTTGCTGAGGACTGTTTTATGCCTGATTGTGTGGTCGATTTTAGAGTATGTGCCACATGCAGATGAGAAGAATACATATTCTGTTTTGGGGTAAAGGGCTCTGAGGATGTCTCGTAGGTCCATTTGATCAAGTGTTGAGTTCCAGTCCCAAATATCTTTGCTAATTTTCTGCCTCAGTCATCTGTCTAAATGCTGTCAAGTGAGGCGATTAAGTCTCCCAACTACTATTGTGTGGTTATCTAAGTCTTTTCATAGGTCTCTAAGAACTTGCTTTATGAATCTGGGTGCTTCTGTGTTGAATATTTATTTAGGTTACTTAAGTCCTCTTGTTGAATTGAACCCTTTACTATTACCATAATGTCTTTGTCTTCTTTGATGTTTAAAGCCTGTTTTGTCTGAAATTATAATTGCAATCCTAATTAAAGAACTTCTGCATAGCAAAATAAACTATAGCATATATAAGCAGCCTACAAGACGGGAGGAAAATGATCGCAAACTGCATCTAACAAAGTTCTAATATACAGAAACTATAAGGAAATTAAGTTTACAAGAGAAGCAAACAACCCCATTAAAAATTGGGCAACAGATATAAAGACACTTCCTCAAAGATATATAGGTGACTAACAAGCATATGAAAAAATTCTTGACATCACTAATCATTACAGAAATGGAAATCAAAACCACAATGAGATACCATCTCACATCAGTCAGAATGGCTACTATTAAAGAATCAAAAAGTAACAGATACTGGCAAGTTTGTGGGAAAAAAAGGAACACTTACACACTGCTGGTGGGGATCTAAATTAGTTCAGTCATCGTGGAAAGCAGTTCGGTGATTTCTCAAAGAACTTAAAGAATTACAATTAAACCTAACAATCCCATTACTGGGTATATATCCAAAAGGAATATAAATCATTCTACCATAAAGACACATGCACACATATGTTTATCACAGTACTATTCACAGTAGCAAAGACATGGAACCAACCCAAATGCCCACCAACAGTGGTACATATTCATAATGGAATACTATGCAGCCATAAAGAAGAATGACAGTTTCCTTTGTAGCAACATGCATGCAGCTGGAGGCCATTATCCTGAGCAAACACACACAGGAACAGAAAATCAAATAATGTGTTTTCTTACAAGTGGGAGCCAAAAATTGAGTGCACATGGATATAGAGATGGAACAGATCTCAACCTACTTGAGGGTGGAGGATAAGAGGAGGGTGAGGATGAAAAGGTACTATTCTTATTACCTGGGTGACAAAGTAATCTGTACACCAAACCCCTGTGACATGCAATTAACCTATATAATAAACCTGCATATGTACCCCTGAACCTAAAAGTTTAAAACGATGAAACAATGCTCAACTTTATTATCAGGAAAATGAAATTAAACCACAGTGGAACATTACATACCCACCAGAATGTCTAAAATTTTAAATGGCAGAACATAGAGATTTTAATGAAGATGTGGATCATACTACTGCTGGGAGGAGTATAAGTTGATATAATCACTGAAAAATGGTAACCTTTACCAAAGCTAAACATAAGCATGACTCCTAGGTACATATGCCTAATAGAAATGCACACATCCATTCACCAAAAGATATACAATGAATATTGTAACTACATTCTCACAGTAGCCAAAAAACAACTCAAATGTCTATAAATGAAGAGAAATTATGGCATATTCATACAACGTAACACCGTGCTATCCAGTAATGAGAATAAACAAAGAATAGTGGTTATCCTTGCAGAATGAAGAATGACTAGAAAGGGTAGGGGTGCCTCTAGGTGCTTGTAAAGTTATTTCTTGCTGTGAGTAGTGGTTAAGTGGGTCCACTCAAAAACTCTGAAAGATTGTTTGGAGGTGGGGCCTTTGGAAGGTGATTAGGTCATGAGGATGGAGCCCTCATGAACGGAAATATTGTCCATATAAAAGAGGCCTGAGAGACAGGTCCCTTCCCTTCTCTCCCCATGTGAGGTTACACAGAACAAAAATCAAAAACAAAAAACACCATCTGGAAAGTAGGCCCTCAACACACATCAAGTCTGTTGATGCCTTGATCTTGGGACTTCTCAGCCCCCAACAAATGTGAGAAATGAATGTCTGGTATTTATAACCACCTAGTCTATATTTGTTGTAGCAGTGCGAATAGTTTAAGGCAGATGTACACATATGATTTGTACACTTTTAAGTTTGTAAGATGGCTCTATTAGTCCTTCCATTACCAAGACTAATCTAATGCTTTCTGACTTCAGGGATCTTCAAACACGCTCAGCTCAATTATAAAGTTATGTTAGCTTTGTATTCTGAAGGCTAGATACCACCAGCATGGAGGCAGAGATTTAAAATAGACCTATAGATAAAAAATACTTAATCCTAGGGTGTTGCTAGTAAGCAACACTTACTAGGCACTCACTAAATACTTGATAAATATGTGAAGTTTATATGTAATTTGTATGTGTATTCAAGAGTCTCTAAATCAAACAGCTTGGTAGGGGTTCCAGGGTCTCACTATGTGAAGGTTCAGAACTAGATTCGTTAATGGTCCCCTAAATACTTTTGAACTCTCACTCCCCCTGCTTATACCTGGAGTAGACTCTCTATCCTGCTTTTGGGGAAGCTTGATCAGAAAAGTCTGCATTTTCCAGAACAGAACAAAGCTACTGCAGAATGAGTTGTTGCATCTGAACTATCTGGTCAGTGTGAGTCACAAAGCAATGCACGAGGTATCCATCGGCTGTGAGTTAAGCACTTTGGATAAAACAACTGAAGGGACAGAAAGAAATACTCCAGACACTTGAAAATATGTATTTTTTCTGAATATTTTTGATCCATGACTTCTTGAATCTGTGCATGCAGATCCCACAGATACAGAGGGCCAAATAATCATCTCTGCCAGTCATCTCTGCATGGAACCATTAGGCAACACTCACCTTATTTGTAAGGCACCACTTACCAGGTGCCTCAAAGTACTTGGAAAAATCCACACAAATAATAAAACACACAAATGGAAGAGTTCAAAACTAGCTCTCAAAATGATATACATTTCCTGCTAATCTGAATTGGAAGGGAGGGAAGAAAACATCTTACAGGACTTACCAATGCCATATTCATATGGGAATTTTATAAAAAGCATATGTAACAAGTTTCACCAAAATTGCTAACTTTTCATTTTTTGGATGTAAAGTAAACATAATTATCCTAAAATACTTTAATGTCTAAGATGGTACTCTGTAGTCATCTGATCATTTTCTCATTTTGTTCCATTCTACTCATGTATTTCTATATTGCGGTGGTTCAACACTCTTAACTCTTTTGTTCATTGGTTTTAGGACAGTCAGGTCATTCTAATTTCTTTCAGATTCTACATCTTTGTTAAATACTCAGAATGCTTCTTTGCCTTCCACACAGACATCTTAAAAGGAAATGATGTACATGAAACACTTATGAAAATTTCATAAAATTTCTAAGGATACTTCCAACTCAGAACTAAGGCAAATAGAAATAACATTTAAATAATTTGATTTTTTAATTTCATTGACATTCAGTGCATTTATTCTAAGACAGTATATTAAGTGTTATCTACATAATTTTGTAACCGGCGCTTGTATGTAATCTAAACAACTCTAGAACCCATCCATTACAGATCCTTAGAAGGATCACTTTGAGTTCACCTCTAAGTTGGACCATTTGCCTCATCTGCCAAGTGGCAGGGGCATGGCCCTCCCTCTTATATCTTTCCAGGAAAATTGCAAGGAAGTCCTCATAGGCCATGAGTGTCCACTGCTCAACTGTTCCTGCTGTTGCTAAACTCTGAACATTACTGCCAGACTAAAGCACTGGCCATTTAATATAGCTGCTGCTGTCACACCAAGTTCACTTTTATGGGCTGAACAATGTCTACCCAAAATTCATTTGTTAAAGTTCTGTCTTTCAGTACTTCAGAATGTGACTGTCCAGTCATGCATCACTTCATGATGGGGATACATTCTGAGAAAGGAATATATGATTTCATCATTGAGTGAACATCCTAGAGTGTAATTACACAAATCTAGATGGTGAAGCCCACTACACACCTAGGCCCTATAGTGTAGCCTATTGCTCCTAGGTTACAAACATGTATAGCATGTTACAATACTGAATACAGTAGGTATTATACCTCAATAAGCATTTGTGTATCTAAACATAGAAAAGGTACAGCAAAATATGATAAAATATTTTAAAATGGTACATCTCCACAGGACACTGTATAATTCCATGAATAGAGCTTGAAAGTGAAAGACCAGAAGTGGCTCTGTATGAGTCAAGTAAGTTGTACGTGAATGTGAAGGCCTAGGACATTATTGTATCCTACAGTGGACTTTATAAACATTGTAGACTTAGGCTACACTTTTTAATTTACTTTTAAGAATTAACCTTAGCTTACTGTAAATTTACTACATTACAAACCTTTGTAAAAAAGTTTTGTAAAAAGTATTAACACACATTGTATGGCCATACAAAAATATTTTCTTCCCTTGTATCCTTATTCCATAAGCTTTTTTATACTAATTTTTCTTTTTCAACTTTTTTGTTAAACACACACAAACACATTAGCCTAAGCCTGCACAGGCTGAGGATCATCAATATCACTGTCTCCCCCACCTCCATATCTTATCCCACTGGAAGCTCTTCAGGGACAACACACGTGGAGCTGTCATGTCCCATGATAACGACTTCTTCTGGAAGAACTTCAGAAAGACCTGAGATTGTTTGACACTTTTTTTCATATAAACGGGAGTATGAGCTAAAATAAGTATAGTAAATGCATAATGTTAACAAATGACAATGTTAGCTGGCTTATCAAGTATTACGTACTGTACCTAATTGTATGTATTATGATTTTTTACAACTGGTAGTGAAGTTTACACCAGCATAACTAGAAATATGTGATTAATGGGTTGAGTTGTGATAGCCACAATGTCACTAGGCTATAGGACTTTTTCAGCTCCACTATAATGAGACCACCATCACATAAGTGGTCCATCATTGACCAAAACATTGTTACACTGAACATAACTGTTTTGAATTAGAGCTTTTGAAGACTCATTAAGGTAAAATGAGGTCATATGGCTGGACCCTATTCCATATAACAAAAAGTATCCTCATAACAAAAGGAGATTACAACACAGACAAGAGCAAAGAAAGAAGCAGGGAGAGGACGGCTATGTACAAACCAAGGAGCGAGGCCCTCAGAAGAAACCAACCTTGCCAACACCTTAATCCCGGACTTCTAGCCTCCACAACTGAAAATAAACTTCTACTGTATAAGCCACCCAATCTTTGGTACTTTCCTGTGACAGCCCTAGCAAATGAATACAGTCACCCTCAGTATGGCCTTCATCCAAACTTAGTCCCATGCATCCCCCTCCTCCAGCTTTACTTCGCCACAGGGTCTGATAGATCCCCACATGCAGCACATCGTCTAGTCTCTCCATTCCTTCTTTTCTTATGTCCAGCTCTTTCAGAAGGCCTCTGAGAACATAATTCTCTCTTTCTGAGGTTTTGGAGAAGCACAAAGAGGCCTTGGAGTCAGGGAGGGTTTAAGAGCAGCTTTCTAATGGATCCTGAACTGCAGCTTCTTCCTAAATCTCAGAACCTCATAACATCTGACACTCTCAGCCAGACTCCTTAAACCTAGATGGCACAATTTTTCTTTCGGGAGTTTCTTTGCCCTTCTCTGTAATTTAACTTCTGTTCACGCAGCCTCTTTCATCACACATATTGGTAGATATCTGGTTCTTTTTCATGGCCAAGATCCAAGTTCATTCACAAAAAGCTCCTGAACCCCAGCAAAAATCAGGGCCAAGACTGGGAACCTATTTCAGGGTCTTTAATTTTTGAATATGACCGATTTTCCAATGTATCTGGAAAAATCTCTGGGGTAGATGCCTCATAAACCTATGGGACACCGATCTTTCTCAGCTGTAAACCTTGCATGAAAATTTCATACTATTATTTTACTAAGTCCTAAGAATTTTGAATTTTTTTAAAAAACCTATATATCAGGTTTACTTGCCTAAGGTTACTTAATAACACATGTATATACTGCAAGAAAATAATAAATATATCTAGAGAAGTGTCTCTAAAAAGAGGTTAAAATTTCATAGATTTTTTTATGTCTTTCATGTTTCTGAATAAAAGTCTAATAGGAAATACTACAAAAATAATATATTATCATATGTTATTTGATGAGAACTAAACTTGTGAAAATGGAAAATGCATCCCAGAAGTTCTGATTTACACTGTTACAACAGCATCTTATAAATTTAAATGGATCTAACATCTTCCAATAAAAAACCTCACAGGGAACCTACTGCATTAAGAAACTACATTTTTAAAATACAAAGCACTCTCTAAGAACTCATTTCATATGCTTTTGTTAAAAATATGAGCATTCACTGACTTTATAAGAGAATGTCAGACTTTAAGGCCTGAATTCCATAAAGATGCAGCTAGAATAGTGATAGCTTCACACCTGGTATAAGAAGATCCAATCTCCCGAGGACTACAGGATCTACAGTCATCTATTAATCAGAAAAGTCTTGTGTACAGAGGTTAACTTCCTCCCCCCAGGTTTTATGAATTAAAAGAAGCTCTATGCCGATATAGAAGTATTTCTTCTTTGGTGGCATCATTCTAATATGCAGTATGCCAAGGACGGCAGGAAGATAAAATACTGACAAAAGAGAAAATCAAGGCTACCAGGTTCTTCTCATACAAACACAAGATGTTTCCTTAAAACAGTGCTACAGAAGAAAAAATGGCCAACAGGCACATGAAAAGATGTTCAACATCATTAATCCTTACGGAAATGCAAAATGAAACACTACATATCACTATGTGCATACTTATTAGAATGACTAAAATGAAAAAGATGAACGCTCCTCTATCATTGATTTTTAAAATAGACCAAAAATATAGTAAGGATAAAAGTAACTTTGAAAAGCACTATCAATTTAATCTAAATGATATCCAACAAAGAATACATTAAGAGTACATGGAACTTTTATACTGTACCATAAAATGAAACCATCCTAAATAGAGGATTCCTACTACTTGGTTTCAAACTGATTTCAGAGCTACAACAATCAAGATAGTGTGTTCTTGGTGTAGGTTAAGCAAATATCCAAATAGAATAAAAGATCCCCATATTTATATGCTCAACTGATTTTCAACAATGGTACCAAAGGAAAGCTGGAACAAATAGATATCCATATGGAAAAAAAAGAATCACCCCCTAATCCATACAATTTATGGCAAATTGTTATGGCTCATAGGCTTAAATATAAAAGCTAAAACAGTCTTCTAAATGACATTATCTCAACTTCTACAAGCTTGGGACAGACGACTTTTTTTAGATTACTGAAAACATCCATAACAATGATCAAGTATACCTTACCTTATCAAAATTTAAAATTTCTATTTGTCACTGGACTTTCTAAGAAAGACTGTTCAGAGCCTTAAAAAAAAATATTTGAAATACATGTATCTGACAAAGAACACAATATATGATATAAAAGTAGAAAAACCTTGAACAGAAACTTAACAAGGAAGATATCTGAAAGACTGATTAGTCGTTAGGGAACTAGTACACACACACACTAGAATAGCCACAATTAAGACTAACACCACCAAATATTGGCGAGAACGCAGGGTAAACAGATCTTACATTGTTGGTAGAAGCGTAGTTATACAAAAGGAGTAGCAGAGAAAGTGAGCATATACACACAAATGTATATATTACCAGTAGTAAACATGACTTAAATGACATGTCAGAAAGGACCTAAAACAAAGACCAATGACCAACAGACCAAAAAAAGAGGCAAGTGGAAGAGAGGGAAAGGGTGGTAGTGGTATGTGTGGGCACACAGTCATACAAAAGCCATGTGCGAGGTGGAGAATTAGAAGGAAAAAATCCATATCTGTGCCTGCAACAAAAGCAGGTAAACAAAATGAGGAACTGTATACGAAAGATAAACTTCCTTGTTGCAGAGGGTATCCTCCGTCTTACTTTCAGAAATAATTTGTTTTGTTGATCTACCATAAATATTCTAGAGAAAAGTCTTAAGCTATAATTGTCAGAGGTTAAAGTCCTTTGTAGAAACTAAAAGAGCATGAGGTTAATGAAGGAATTTAAAGTATTTTAACAAAGATGTCTCCTCTTGTGAAATTCTCTATACTGGATACCACTGTGCAAATTTGTCCTTGGCATTAGAATAAATTATAGCTCATCTCTTCCAAGGGGAACAGTATTTCCATCCTCTGGGCTCAATGGGGTTAAGCTGGGAACAGCTTAACAGATTACACAGTATTACTAAGTGCATACTGCTCTCATCTGATTGCTTTTCAATCAGAACCTTACATCTTTTGCCAGATATAAAATCAGCTTATAGAAAAGAGCTTTCAAATACAAAGCCAATGAAATATATTTTTCTTGAGGTCTTAATGCAATCCTTATTATGAAATCCAAACTTGCTATAATTAACATGAACAAAGTATGCTGTGCTTCTGCAATATGTAATATAAATACAAAGTATGACTTTATTAAACTAAAATATGCAAATATAGTATCACCTTAAATTACAAAAGTGAGCCATGGTGTATTTTATATGTTGAAAATTATGTTGTGTAATTACAGTCTCTAGCTCAAGTCCCAAGAGTAATGGAGAATGCATAGTATGGTATGTGTATGAATACATAGAGGGGAAACTGTGTTGGAAAGAGAACGGAAGGGGGAGTGAACAATGGACAACAGGTAATAACCTTCCTAATATCCAAGCTGGTCGTTGGAAAATATCTACAAATATTTTGGAATTGATTTAGTAGTCAATCTGCCTACATTCAATCAAAATCAATCTATAGTACTCATGTATCTGAGGTCTCAAATTACTTCATGTCATTGAGTATCAACATCCTCAGTTACTTAAAAAAATAGTTATATGATTGGATTTTGTTTAAATATAAAATTCAGATAAGCTGAGTATCCTATACATGGCACAATTTTAATCTCTACATGTTTGTCATTTTCAAGTTCTAGCTGAAGTGTAAATAAAAATGGGAAAGGCAAATTAAATAGAATTAGATGCTTGAAATTATTTTTGAAAAGTATTAAAGTTCATTATTCACCCATTACTACTCATTGTGTACCTACCATCTGGCAAGTACAGTACAGGGCTCCAAGTTGTAGATAAATGAATATATGGGAGTTGAGATGAACTGTAGGTGAGAAAGAAGGGAAGGAGTTAGCTAGCTGTTTAGTTGTTCACTCAAACCCATAACAAATCACAGGATGTAGTAAGAGCAAGTGCTCTACTCATTATCCCAAAAGAATAGCACTCACAACTATGCTGTAATTTTAGGTGATATAACCAGCAAACTTTATTTGTGTAAGTTCTATACTTTTAATTTATAACCAGCAAAATAAGTATTGTAGCTAATAGATATATTTATATATTAGCATTTCTGATTGTATTTATATAAGTACATTTACATATACATTTATATTTATCTGGCATGCCATACCTATAATATCATTGGATGAAAATTTTATAATCATGGAATAGGGAAGATCTTCCTAAGGAAGATGAGAACAGCTTCTGTAAGATTAATGTATGTGAATATAAAAATTTAACTTTTGTCCAAAAAAGGATCTCACAAACATTAACATTTACAATGCATAAAATACAAAGTTAAAACCCTGAAGAACTAGTCTTACAGATCAACAAGACAGACAAGAGCAAACTCAATAGATAAAAGAACAAAAGCAGTGAACAAGCAATTTTCAAGAGGGGAAAATATAAATGGTAAATACATGTTAAGACCCTTAACTTCACTACTTATCAGGAAAACAAAACTAATGACAAAAATTTTCACCCAATTGGGAAAAATTATAATATTTAATATTTATAATTTAATATTAAAGATTTAGCTTTTAGGAGGATGCTGGGGAATGGTCACTCTTGCCTTTGTTATTACTTGTTAACATGTGAAAAAAAATACTACACACAGTATAATGTTCTTACTAAGTGGTATTTACTATGCTTAACAGAATTGAGAATTTACGAACGTTTTATTTCTTAATTACCCTCATCCAATGGTGTACCACATTATGCCACAAGGGGACAGTATTTCTCTAAAAAATTCACTGTCAGTAATGTGATTTACTGAGGTAGTGAGAAACAGCTTTTAATGATATCCAGATTAAAATAATTTAGCCTCCATGTTCAACTCACTCACACTTTTTGAAAAAAAAGTCTTACATTTCTGGAAACATGAATTCCTAAAATCAAGTGTTCATGGGTTAACCCAGCACTAGTGACGGAACGTTACCAACCAGAACAGAAATACGTAGGTCTGGCCCCATAAACCTGTCTTCATGCTAGAAGCAGGTTAGAGAGCATGCTGCTGCCTCAACAGCAGTAGCAATTAGGTGTAAAAAAATAAAGTGTTAACCTCAACAAGCTAATAGAGTCCATCTGGAAAATATCAGGTAGACAAAATGGTTTCCTCAAACAGGCAGGATTCCTTGCAAAGAATTCCCCACCCCATGCTTAAAGCACTGGCTTACATGAATTTCCGTTTACACAGTACCAAAGATATACAGCCCAATTCTTTTTATGGCAGCCCTAATGGCATTTTATTCATGGGTCGAGTCATAAGCCAATGAGAATGACCGCTCTAATGGCCTAAAAAAGTAGAATACAAAACACTATAGCATGAGATGAAACTACTAACAGCTTAAATGCTTCTAAAACATAGTACAACTAGCAAAGCAGACCAGCCTTCTTAAGGCAACATGGTGTCATTAACATCTATAAAGTTCTCACTATGCCAAGCTATCTTAAGCTTCATTTAGCTCAAATATTCTAAGACTGAGATGTTGGTACTGAGGCACAGGTTAAATAACGAGGGCTGGATGGAACCAAAATTAAACCTAGAAGGTCAATCTCCGAGCCCATACATTTAAATACATGTTACACTACTTATCACGAGGCTGAATTCTGGACTAGTATTTTTAGGTAGCCTGAATTCCGAATCCTCCACTGCCACTACACCTCTGAGGCTGGGAAAAGCGCATTGTTTTTGGGTCTTAGGGTCCCTCCTCCACGGCACTCACCAACTGCCCACCACCTTCACCCCCATAAAGGAACTGAACTAGATAATGTAACAAGGTCTTTAGTTCATCAACTCATTACGATATTATGAAAGCAGCTATCAGATTGATGCCAAGTGTAAGGTCTTGTATGTTTAGATATCTGCCTTCTGTGATCGCCAATAGCAGCAAAGAAAACTTGTTTAATATCTGTCAAAGGCATACAATAAGTCACCAGTTTGTTTAAATAAAAGTATAGTTGTCTCTTATCTGCAAACAGGTTTTTATGTAGAGGGCTATATATGAACAGTATATGCCTATAATTAGATAAAGAGTGGGTGTACTGCCATCAAAGTGGAGAACCAAATATAGAAGTTCTAAGCAGAACTTCACAACTGTGACTTTAACTGGCTCCAATCCCTCCACTGTGACTTAAGTAATGTGATGGCTTTGAGAAGCTTCATAACAAATTGCATGTGCTTTAAAGACATTTGACTACAGCCGGGGGCGGTGGCTCACGCCTGTCATCCTAGCACTTTGGGAGGCCGAGGCGGGTGGATTGCCTGAGCTCAGGAGTTTGAGACCAGCCTGGGAACACAGTGAAACCCCGTCTCTACCAAAAATACAAAAAATTAGCCAGGCATGGTGGCGGGAGCCTTTAATCCCAGTTACTCGGGAAGCTGAAGCAGGGGAATAGCTTGAACCTGAGATGCTGAGGTTGCAGCGAGTCAAGATGGCGCCATTGCACTCCAACCTGGGCGAGAGTGAGACTGTTAAACACACAAAGATTGACTACAATTTGCTTACATTTTCATTAAAATTTACAGAAATGTAGTGCAAGAACACTGGATTATTAGGTAATCTTACAACCATTTTAAAAGGCCTTTGAATATTTTTATGATTTTAGCTTTTATTTTAGATTCAGGGTACATGTGCAGGCTTGTTATTTGGGTACATTGTGTGATGCTGAGGTTTGGGGTATGATTTGATCCCATTATCCAGGCACTGAGACTAGATAGTATCAAATAGTTAGCTTTTCGATCCTTCTCCCTCTCCTTTCCCCACTAGTAGTCCCCCCACTGTTGATTGTTCATCTTTATGTCCATGAGTACCTGGTGTTTAGCTCTCGACTTATAAGTGAAAGCATGTGTTACTTGGTTTTCTGCTCCTGCATTAATTCACTTAGGATAATGGCCTCCAACTGTATCCATGTTGTTGCAAAGGATTTTTTTTTTGTGGCTGAGTAGTATTCCATGGTGTACGTGTACATTTTCTTTGTCCAATCCACCACTGATGGACATCTAGGTAGATCATGTCTTTGCTGTTGTAAATAATGCTGCAACAGTGTGTGTGTGTGTGTGTGTGTGTGTGTGTGTGTGTGTCTTTTTGGTTGAATGATTTATCTTCCTTTAAGATCCCAGTAAAGGTATTGCTAGGTCATATGGTATTTCTGTTTTAAGTTCTTCGAGAAAAATTTCCGTATTGCTTTCCACAATGGCTCAACTAATTTACATTCCCATAGACAATATATAAGCATTTCCTTTTCTCCTCAGCCTTGCCAGCATCTGTTATTTGACTTTTTAGTAATAGCCATTCTGACTAGTGTGACATGGTATCTCATTGTGGCTTTGATTTGCGTTTCTCTGATTAGTGATGTAGAACATTTTTTCACATGGGCATCAGCCGCTTGTATGTCTTCCTTTAAGAAGCCATCTTTATTTAAGAAGTCATCTTTAATGGGATTTGAGTTGTTTACATTTAGTATAGATTCTGGATATTATACCTCTGTCAGATGCATAGTTCGCCAATATTTTTTCCTATTCTGTAGGTTCTGCTATCTGTTAATAGCTTCTTTTGCTATACAGTAGCTTTCATCTAATTAGATCACGTCAATTTTTTTTGTTGCAATTGCTTGAGGACTTAGTCATAAATTATTTCCCAAGGCCAATGTCCAGAATGGTGTTTCCTAGGTTTTCTTCTAGGATTCCTATAGATTGAGCTCTTACATTTAAATATTTAATCCAAGTTAATTTTGAGTATGGTGACAGGGATCCAGTTTCATTCTTCTGCATGTGGCTAACCAGATATCCCAGCAACATCTATTGATTAGGGAGTCCTTTCCCATTGTTTGTCAACTTTGTCAAAGATGAGATAGTTGTAGGTGTACGGCTTCATTTTTGAGTTTTCCATTCTGTTCCATTGATGTATGTGTCTGTTTTAGTACCGATATCATGCTGTTTGGGTGGGTACTGTAGCCTTATGGTATAGTTTGAAGTCAGGTAATGTGATGCCCCTGCTTTGTTTCTGCTTAGGATTACTTCCAATATTAGGGCTCCTTTTGGGTTCCATATGAACTTTGGAATAATTCTTTCTAGTTCTGTAAAAAAGTATGTTGGTAGTTTTATAGGAATAGCATTGAATCTATAGATTGCTTTGGACAGTATGGCCATTTTAATATTGATTCTTCTAATCCGTGAGCATGGAATGTTTGTCCATTTGTTTGTGTCATCTATGATTTCTTTCAGTTTTTTGCAGTTCTCCTTGTAGAGATCTTGCATTTCCTTAATTAAATGTATTCCTAGAGGTGTGTGTGTGGCTATTGTAAATTAGATTTTTCTTGATTTGGCTCAGCTTAAATATTATTGGTGTGTAGAAATGTTACTGATTTTTGTACATTAATAAAGTTTCAGAATACAAAATTAAAAAGTTATCTGTTCCAGGAGTTATTTGGCAGTCTTTAGGGTTTTCCAGGCGTATAATCATGTCGTCAGGAAAACAATAAATCAAACTATTTCTCTATTTGGATGTCTTCTTTCTCTTGCCTGGATTGCCCTGGCTAGGACTTCCAGTACTATGTTGAATAGGAGTGATGAGAGTGGGCATCCTTGTCTTGTTCCAGTTCTAAGAATGCTTCCAGTTTTTGCCTGTGGTCTTCAGCTATTCTAACATAATATCAATTCAGCATTAAATTATATGTTTCACATTTATCAAGAGTATTAAGATTTAAATCTAATTTCAAACTAGACATCTCTACAAATTGAATACTTCTTTTAAATACATTTTTTAACTTTCACTATCTTAAAGTCTTAATGTATAAAAATCTTAAGTCAATTTATTTCTGCCATATTCCTATTCTGGTCTCATATGTTGCCAGAGGCTTGTTCAAAAACAAAAAAACATTTTCAAACAAGATTGAGAGCTCAAGTTTCAAAACTGCTAAAATTTCAGTGTTTAAATAAATGCTAGGGATTAGAGAAAAATCCAAAGAATAATGGTTTAATGAAATTTAAAAATCTTTAGTATTTACTACTCGATATATCAAGTAGCAATATAATCACAGTAGACTTTATAGTTTGATTTATAAATTTACTTTGGCCTTTTCCCCCATAATAAAACTACCATTGAGAAAACTAAGTATAGGGCAACTAGCTTCATTAAAGCTGAATAAACTTATCTATATTCTCAATAATTCACTTCTTGGTGTTTGGTGCATATACAAAAAGTCAGGAGCTAGCGCCATAAAAATTAGTTCTATATAATAGCTCTAAGAGTTAAAGACGTTCTTTCAGAGGTTGAATAGTATCAATAGAAATTTTGCCATTCAGATATGTTGTATTTTCCTAGCTGTAAATAAAGAAGCATATTATCTATGACATAAAATCAAAAAACTATTATCAGTATAATCTTCTGTCAATCCTACAAATGTTAGGAAATGGTCATTTTACTTATCTTAAAAATTTGCATACATGTTGGTGTCTTTTTAAGAGAAATGTTCACAGAATTCCTCTGAAATCCATGTTTCCTGTTAGTTTTCGAAAGGCACATTAGATTAGACCATATAGCTTTTTCCAGAGTCAAACTAAACTAGAAAACAGGTTCCCAGAGAGTAAGGGATATAATGAGCAAACTAGCTCTATTTGTGCCAAAATGAATTGAAAAAGTTTAGATCGATTCTTAGCTTCATTGGAACTACATTTAAAAGAGACAAAACCAAAAGTATATTCTAGGCAAAGAATAATCAACCTTAATAAACTTCAAGCCATTTTGAATTTTATTAGCATAGTCTACAAGATGAGAATAAGATGATTTTTCTTATGTTTGAAAGGAGAAAAGGAAACATGTTTCAGCAAAGTGCCAAAACTGAATTCTCAATTTAACACGTAACTTTCCAGCAAGGAATACATTAACCTTCCAGAAACTTCTGATGAGGGACTTCACATTTAAAATCATGGTGCTATACTATTTATTGATGTGACTAAAAAGACTGACCTGGAGACAACAATCTTTCCATAGCATATTTCTGAACTCTATGTGGAAAAAATGCCTGAACCAAGCTATTAATTCAAACATTAAAAGCCATGGGGTTCACTGACAAGAGCTTACCATTCAACAAATGTCTATTTAATGCCCACAGAGGCCCTGGGTCGGGAACTGGAACCAGAGGTAACATGTGGTCGCAGCCCTTAAAGGGCTTGTAAGTTAAGCGTATGCACGTATCCTAAGACTTATGCACTTAGGTTACCATAAACATGTGTCCCCAGGAATGTTCTTTCTAACCCAGATTTCTCCCAAGTGTTTTCTAACTACAGATAACTAGAACAAATCTCAGACTTACTACTGGTTTTTAGTATTATCCTTCTAGATCTCTTACATATCACTATAAACTGCCTCTTTGAGCCCTGTGCTATTCTTTAGTGGTTAGAGGGATTCTGAGGGATGATGGGGTCCAGTTATATGAAATCAAGGCTCTCTGAACTAACTACAAAAAAGTTTGGTACTACTGGTGTTATACACAATTTGGATATTACATGTAACAGAGGTTATGTGGTATCATTTGAGGACTACCACAATAGGTTTTCTAGTTCTCAGAGAATTCCTCAATTTGCTTTTAACAGTGCCTGCAACTGCAATTGCAGCCATGACTTTTTAGTAGGCCTAGAACAGAGATGAATACCTGGTTCTTTCCCCCGTGCCACAGCAGGCATTAGCTATTCATTGTAGCACTCCCTCCAGATGAGAGAGGATTCCACCTTAGAGGACTTCCCAGTATAGCGTTACACCCCTCTATTGAAGGAGGTTCCTAGATATATCCTAAAGGTGGAGATTGTCATCTACAGACCAGCCCTGGCTGAAAACCCCATGCTAAAAAATGTAAATCTCGAAATCCAAAAGGAAATTGCCATAGAAGACTCCAAATGAGGGCAGTGCTGCCAATGAGAAAGAGGGGATTGCCCTAGTTCACTCCAGACTGGCACGAATAAGCAGAGATCCAAAACTCATTTTCTGACCAGATCTATGTTTTCCTCAGGACCCCAGAACTCCAATCTCTTAGCTCAGGAGCATTGACATGAGGACTGGTCCTAGGGCAGTTTTGAGGGGCAAAAGATCAGCCTTCCTTAAAATTCCAGAAGAGTAATGGGAGTCAGCACAAGGAGTGCTGGGTGTCCCACTTGGGGAAGGCGATGAAAATCTCATTTGCCATACTTAAGTAATGCATTATGATACTGCCTCTGGCTCTAAACAGCCCCCAATCTCATTCCCCCCCCCCCCCCCCCCCCCCACTGTCTAGGCAAAAAAAAGCCTTTAATCCATCAAAATAAAAAGTTTAAAAATTTTCTTTGGAACCAAAACTCATTAGAAAGTCACACAGTCTCAGTAGAACCGATTGTGATTCCCACCAATAGATCTCTCTCCACGGAAGGATGAACACTAACATGAAAAGCTTCATTAAATGAAAATAAAAACATTGCCTTTTTGACCACATCTCCTAACATCTCCTTCACACTGTTCCAGGAACATTGTTTTCCTTGCTTCCCTTTGAACAGAGCATACATGTTTCCCACCATGGTTCCTTTGTAGATGGCTCTTTCTGTAGCTATCCACATCATGGCCCACTGCCTCACCTCCTCCTCCGTACCTTTGTTCAAATACCTCCTTCAGAAGAAGCCTTCCTTGAAAAGCTACTTAAAATTATAATCTCTCACTGCCTCCCCACCTGGCACCTCCAAACACCCACCCTCTATCCTGCTTTATTGTTTCATGACATTTGTATTGAACTATTTGTTATTGTACAGGAAACAGTTGACATAAAAGATCTGATACTGTCTTATCAGAAAGATCTGCTTGGTGGGGGCTAACTCTTGGCTGAGCCTAGGAACTTGAATTTTTAAATGCTGTTTTACTAACTGACAAGGCTGCTTTATGAGCCTGAGGCACTGAGCTCTGTTTGCCTGAGCTGTTTGTAAAAATAGTGATTTATGGTGAACATCTACTTTCCTTCAGGGAGTCTAGAATCTCTAATTGTGGCTGGTTGCACAGGCAAAGAATGCCTACATAATGAACCCCTAATAAAAACTCTGCAGTCTGAGTCTCAAGTGGGATTATCTGGGAAGAAACAATGCCACTCAGCATGTGTTGCTGCATTTCATTGCTACAGCAGGAAGTGGGTCCTCTGTAACACCTTGTACCTCCCACTATTCTACCCCTCCCACTAGGCAACCCCTGTGGAAGAGAATGGTGGGAGGCTGTGTCTGGACTCCTACAGGCTCTGTCTTTTCTTCTTGCAGATCCTGATATTAATCCATATAGCTATGAATAGTTACCTCTTTGTCCTGTGAGGCTTCCAAGCAAGTCAAACTTGTTGAGGGATCATGGAATCCTCAAAAAAATTGTTTATCTTTCATGTTTCTTTCCTTATTAGAACATAAGCTCCTCAGGGCAGGGATTTAAGATTGTTTAGTTCACAGATATATCTCCCCAGTACCTAGAGCAATACTTGACATAATAGGTATTAAGTATTTGAATGAATGGTTAAAGAATAAAGCATATATTCTCCAATAATTAAAATATCAATGTTTCCAAAGATGTTTAAGATGATGTTTTATCTACACTAGGAGCATTCTGCTATCAAGAAAAGCTGCTTTTAAACAAAAGGCAAGAGCTGAATTACAAATGTTGTGACAGTAAAAAGCAGATTGCACATTGCAGAAATATAAGAATGAGATCTGAAGAAATCAAACTCAGAATGGGAAACAGTTAAAAAAATAGACAATCAAAATCACAAGAATCCAAGGAGATCCAGTTACCTATGGTATACATAGGCTCACAGCAATGGAATAAACTGAATGAAATAGAAAAAAAATAAAGTTGGTATTAGTATCCCAAATATAAAAGCAATTGGAATGTTTTAGGGAAAATAAAGAATTCAATAGACTCACAAGAGATCATATTTGAGGACAACAAAAAGATTCTCAGATATTTGGTAATACAGAAAGTATAATTAAACTCTTTAAAACATTCAAATAATCCTGCTGACTAATTAACCAAATAACAAGTCACAGAATAACCAGTACCAAGATAAAATTATGAAATCATAATAGTGCTTGGCAAATTAAGGGATAAGACAGGAATTTAACTATCATGACTATTTGGTTTTGGCCAGGATTTCACCTTTGTAGGGTATCAAAATGAGATAACAAAATGAGGCCTATAGACCATATGACTAAATAATTAGCATCATTTTAGTTTGATTTGTAACTCCTAATTCAAATATTTGTCAAGCTATGGGACAGAACATACCACTCCAAGGGAGTGAGGTCCCTGGCTTAGGGTGCTTTTTAAACAATGTTATAGTTTATTAAAAGTGACTTAGAGGCATCCATAGTCTAGAACCTATTTTGGGGTACCATCTACTTAGCCCTGGTGACAAAAAAATATAAACTGGTGATTTTATATAACTTATAAGTTATCAAAATATCAGACAGTTGAGCTTTATAGCTATCTTAGTATTCTATTGGTGAAATAAGATTTAAATGAGTAAAAAATACATACTCATTAAAAATACATACTCAAAAAAATACATGGATTTATTCTAAAAATTCACTCTAATTTCAGTAAATTACTAATTACATTAGGTTTAATATTTTAATATAATTTGTATTCTATTGGCAGTAATACCAAGTTAGACAAACTTCGAATCACCGTAGATCTTAGATTTTTTGGCAAAAATCTCAGTTTGGAGAATTTCACGGCAACTGCAAGTGTCAAAAATCTTAAAACAACGTTTGGATTCAGAAATGTCCATGAATTCTCCACATTATGTTAAAACATTGTAATGGATCACATCATAAATTAGTATCAATACTAGAAAGTATTCATCATTGCAACTCACATTTTAGTGAAAATTACAATTATTTTTAAATAGCTGATGTAAAGAATTAGTGTTCATATTATATCTAGATCTATACATATACATGATTGAGTAATTGCTTAATATTTTAAAAATCCCTCAGCTGCCATCAGCAACTACAGCAAATATTGTGCTAATTCATGAGTACCTCCAGAACTGAATGAGAGAACATGGAAAGCAGCAAGATACTTAGTGATTTATTAGTGGTACTGAAAAATTCGTTACACAAAATGCAATTGTATGTTATAATGACAGAAAAGATTTTTAGTTAATGAATGTGTCCTTTCTATGACCAAGAACTTACATTGTTCAAAGCCTCCTTTCACTCCAAAGTAGTGCCCATTCCATGTTAGCAGTGGCGTAATCCTCAACTTTTTATTGACTTTTAGTTTCAAAAAGACATGAAACAGGAGTTGGGGAGAGGCTTTTCTCTGCTAATTGTTAGAAAAGTGGGCTGCTATGGTTTTGGACGTGGTTTGTCCTCACCAAAATTCATGTTGAAATTCAAACCCCAAATGTGGTAGTTTTGGGACGTGGGGCCTTGGTGGGAGTTGTTTGAATCTCTCATGATCAGGTTTAATGCCCTCCCGATATGGAGATTTGACCTCCCAAATAGCATCTTGAATGGTAACTCCATTGTAACTCCCACTATTCCCACGTGTCATGGGAGGAACCTGCTGGGAGGTGATCGAATTATGGGGACAGGTCTTATCTTGGCTGTTCTCATGATAGTAAATGAGTCTCATGAGATCAGATAGTTTTAAAAATGGGAGTTCCTCTGCACAAGCCCTCTTTGCCCAATGCCATCTATGTAAGATGCAACTTGCTTCTCCTGGCCTTCTGCCATGATTGTGAGGCCTCCCCAGCCACATGGAACTGTAAGTCCTTTAAACCTCTTTTAGTAAATTGCCCAGTCTCAGGTATGTCTTTATCAACAGCATGAAAACAGAATACACCTCCCTCAGGGTTAGGGAGTTCCCACACTCACAGGAATAGACTAGTTCCCAAGAGAGTGGGTGTTCGAGTTCGACCTCTTCGGTTTTTTTAAAAAAACTATGAACCTTTTATTTGTTCACTTCTCGCATTTGAAATACTCTGATGATATCCTTAGCCTAAGATGCTTTTCCATAATTCTTTATTACTACACAACTGCAACCAGTCACTTTACAAGGTTTGCCCACTCCATCCATTTTTCAAAGATAAAAGCATTTAGACAGATGAATTTAGTGCCAAGCCCACCTTTGTGTACTTTTGTCTAACTATAGTGAGCGTTGGTTTCCCTCTCGCTTTCTATCTCACTAGGTGATCTCTGCACACACTCCCTGCCATGAGTGGCAGCAGCTCGAGGACCACACCAGAAGCCGAGCAGATGCCAGTGCCTCGCATCTTGTATTTCACAACTTGCGAAACTAAGCTAAATAAACCTCGTTCTTTTGTAAGTTACCAGATAGTCCCAGGCTTCTGTTTTTCACAAATTACCCAGGTTTCGGTATTCTGCAACACAAAATGGGCTAAGACATAGGGTATTTAAGTTCAACAGATTATACTAAATAAAAGCATTGAGTGTATAGAATCTCAAGTGATGGTGGCAATCAAACTCTTCAGTAAATTTATTGTGTGTTCTTGAGATAGAGCCACATAAAGCACGATTCTTGAGAGGACTTCCTTGGCAATGGTAACTGGTGCATCCAAACAACTTTTAAAAAATCATTTGTTTTTCCTAAGAAAGTGAAATTCTCAATGTCTACACGTGATTAACTAGAAAATACAATTGTATTGGAGACATGATAATTATTTCAATGACCTGCTTAGTTACATACATTTTGAATGACCCTACATAAAAATGCCGTTCACAGAAGCAATCAAGACAAAACCTTTTAAACGTGTGAATAAAGTGAAGTTATGTGAACAAAGCTAATAGAACACTTCTAAATGGTATACAAGTACACTCGAATGGAAAGAGATGCCATATTTTTTTTTAATAGTGTACTGGTCCACTATTTTTAACTTGGTTAAGCTGAAGTCATGTTCCCAGATTAGAACTGGCCAAGTAAGGTATTTGCATGGGATTTGGGAAGTGGAAGTGAACCAGCAGCTATTGCTCTTTGAAGTTGGCAATGGATTATTTGTAGTGATGGGCAGAGCTTTCAGTGAGTTTCAGCCTGTCCTGTCCTCTTCTCTTCTGCTCCCTGACCTGCTCTTTGACTGCCGATTCTACTAGCCAATGAGTCCCAGCCTATCACCAGACATCTGGATGTAGACCCACATGACTGATAGGTAGTCCCAAAGAGAGCCACCATCAATTCTCCCCTCCCTGGACATGTTACTTTGCTCCTTTAATCAGATAGAATTTGTTTCTTCCCCCTTTGGCATTGCGATAGACTTGTGACTTTATTTGACCAATAGAATGCAGTGAAGGCAATTCTCTGCGCAGCCCCGAGCCCAGGCTTTAAGAAACCCATGACTTCTCCCCCTTCTACACTCTTAGAAGCATGCTGCAATGCTTTAAGGAAGCCCAAGCTACCTAGCTGGACAGGAAGGCCCTGTGCAGAAGACTTGAGGCATCTGCCTTTGTCAGTTTAGGCTTCTATAACAGAACACCATAGAGACCTGATGACTTATAAACAGGAATCTATTATCGTACAGTTCTTAGGGATGGGAGTCTGAGATCAGGGTGCCAATATGGTCAGGTTCTGGTGAGGGCCCTCTTCCAGGCTGCAGACTGCCATCTCTTTGTTGTATCTTCACATGGTAAAAAGAATAAGAAAGCTTGTTGAGGTACCTTCATAAGAGCACTAATCCCATTCATTAGGGCTCCACCTGATTAGCTCCTGAAGGCTCTACATCCTAATATCACATTGGGGATTAGAATTTTGACTTAAGTTTGGGGGGCATACAGACATTCAGTCTTTAACACAGCATCCTAGCAACAATGAGCACAAAGGCTCCAGATATGTAAGAGGTCTTCTTGGTCTTTCCAGCCTAGCTGCAGCAGAGCTCCAAGTTTAATACAACTGCTTGAGCAACTATCTACACAACATGGAACACTATTGAATGAATTTACAAGGTCCATACATTGTATTGAATGAATAATCATTAGAACTGAAGAGGCTTCAGCCTTTTGAAAAGTCTCCCAAATGATCTAGAACAATCTTGGCACTCATCTTAGGGGGAAAAAGAAAAAAGATACTCAATTTCAGATGTCCTAGTATTTTGCTCAGTAGCATAGAGGAAGAATCATCAGGGCAGGTAAAGTATGATTTCTCTGCCTAGCACATACATTTTGCTTTCAGAGTTAAGAAAGCTCATTCCTTGGACAAACAGGTCCCCTACATTCATAAGTTATAGCTAGAGAAAATCCCTTTGAGCTCAAAGAAAAATGTTTATTTCAGATGAAGGAACTGATGCCCAATGAGTCATGTGATTTGCGCAGAGCCACATGGTGCCATAGCTATTCCCAAGACCCAAATTTCACTCTATTAATTATCCCAGGGTATTTCACTCTATTATCCCAGGGTACTTCCCTCCCTATACTTTCTACACCAAACCCACTTAATCAGCCTTCCCCAGCTCCTGCAACTTTACTTTTATGAACTGAAAGCAACTCAGAGGTAAAGCGCAGAGGCAGAGTGTGGTTCACATTGTCTTCCAGCGCACTGTCCTTCTCCACAGAACACATTCAAAAAGCATTGATCAAGAGAAGAAAGTGAAGTGCTTACTTGCCAAGAGTTTAACTCTACTCAGCAAGGGCAATCTATTTACAAAAGTAATTTTGTTGAATAGCTTGACATTTTACATGTTGAATCTGTTCACACACAATTATTTCTATGCTACCAAGTTGTAAGACAAGATTTTATTGTTTGAAATTACTTATTTTTCCAGTATAACTGAGGGTTTGTTTGCTTCCCTAATATGGTCATAATATAGGAAGAATTTCTTCTATTTGTTACCAAAAAGCAAAGTGTTTACTTATAATGAAATGCTCCAAGGTGGACAGCCTACACTTTGAAGTGCCATTTCATCATCTGCAGGAATGTGACTCCTGTTTCAAGCAGCCAGATTAAAGCAATATGTTTCTTTAAAGACGCCTGTTAACAAAAGGCAATGCCAGCATAAAATTAAAATTCAAAAAGATCAGAATGTATTACTAACAGAAAGGTGCTCCGAGGTCAATGAGTTTTTACAACATCCTAAACAAAGAAAATTCTCCCTGAAGCCTTTAGACTAGTGAAATTATGCACCATGTTGGAATATTCTCTAAATATGTATACTAACTCATGTTTCTGGGAATTGTTCTGTTAGCGTCATAGTGTCAAAGTATGGAGTCTCAGACAATTGCTAACCCTCCTTGGCATTCTCAGCAGTGAGCATCTTTCAGTGTTTCTCACCAGTGACACCTGCACAATTACACTAGAAAGTCTTTATTCAGGACTGTCCCATCAACTGCTGTCCACTAGATGTCTACAGCATCCTCAGTCATAGAGGCAACCAAACATTCTCATTCCTCAATTCAGCAGTCTGCCAGGCTATTCCAGAGTTCCACCTCCCAGCATGCCATGACCTGGACACTCTCTCAAGGCAGTAAATTAGGGCAATTGTAGGGCTCACCTCATTTGTTTCCCATTTCTCAGAAATTAATGTCTTGTTTTTTCAAGACATCAGATGATACATTTCATATTTTTCCAAGTTTATTTCAGGCATAACTATAAATCAAGTCTTACTTCACCTTAGCTAGAAGCAAAAGTTTAATACAAATATGACTTCTTAAAAAGATATAGGCTGTGATAGAGATAAAAAGCCTTGTGGTTCAGGATGAGGGGGAGAGGAGACTGGGGGTGGAAACAAAGAATAGGAAGGCATTGGACACTAACCTGCTCTATCCCACAAATTTGTTCTAAGCATAGCCTGGAAAGGAGTTCAAGAACTTCAGGGTTATGTCAAGGCCTATGTTTGTGATTCAGCATTTGCAGTAATAAAGTGATCTCACTTTCTAAGACTATCCAGCTTATGCTACACAAACAAGAAACTTACATAAAGCCACCTTGTTTGTGACTGGAGCTCTGTCAACTGTCTAAATCTGCACTTGCAGATAGGCAGCTCCCTGAGACAAGGCCATCAGCTCCCAGAAAAGATGAGGTTTACAAGCACCTCCCGACTGCCACCATCTCCTCCCAACAGCCTCCCTCAGGTCACAGAGCACGGAAGTTACTTACCAACCAAAATCCATCCTGGAAAGATGACTCATTCCATCCTCCACGGACTCACATCTCATTCTCTTGAAGTAGGTATGGTATGATTATATATTTCTATGTATTTTCTATATATATATCCTATATATTTCCAAAAGTAGATTTTCCCAGTGCAGTGAGCAGAGGGAACATTTGAGGATACTTTTTAATCAGCTGAGTGCAATCTCTAAGAAACTGTTACATACCCTGTGATGTTTTCTTTATAAAGATACCAGGGGCCTTAGCTTAAATGCATCATAAGGCTAGATGAAAAACCTTTGGTAAAATAATGGACACCGATTGATTCCAATGAGATGTGAATCTTCCACTGGCCTGTGGTTAAAATGAACTAGTCCTTATTTCTTTATTTGAATAAAAACTAGGTTTCTGTCATCCAAATGTTAATCCATGCAAATCTCAGGTGTTATTTGAATGAATAGGAAACTTTGCATCGCTGCATTCAGGACAACCCGTTTCTTGGACTTACGTACATGAGAGCAGGGCTGTAGTGTGATGGATGTGCATACACCAGATGACACACAGACTATGCTCAGGTGATAGCTCCAATGATGTCATTGAGAGGGAAGAAGAAATACCAAACATATGTTCTTAAAGCACTGTTCATCACTTAGAGAAAAAGATCGTGCTAAAGAATTGGGTTAATAGAGAATCTGCTGGGAAACAGCATAATACGAGGTCTAACCTGCTCTTCAACTAAGGAGTACGGCAGTGCTTACCACACCATTTCTGTATGAAGTGGCTTAATGTGTGGCCTTTTATGTAAGGGAAAGGGCCTCTTCCATACCTTCTATACAACTGAATCCAAGTGCATATCCAGCAACAAAATGTACAAGCACCATCAACTCTCCTTCTCATCTTCAGTCATACTGAACTGCAGTCTCTGAAATTCTTTACCTACAAGTTTTAGCTCAGAAGTTACGAAGACAAGTATATAACCAGGGCATAAAGTGCTTAAAGAATATCCTGGATCATTGTAAATCTAGTTTGCTGCCAAAAGTATGGTATATGACCAGCATAAATGTTTAGCTTCATTTGCCCTCCAGGTAGCACATTCTCCAAATCCCTGCTGGATTAGGCCAGGTTAGAAGATTTGGCTTGATTTCCTGCTTTGTATTCTAGTCAAACTGTTAGGGCTGTCCTGTTTAATGATTTTGTACTGTTAACTATTTTGAAGCTGCTTATTTAGAGAAATGGAGCCCAGTCTCCTCCAGTCTCAGCTACAGTCTGCAATCTGATTAGGAATATCATAAATGATCTAGAGAATTTCACACATGTCTAGTTACGTGTGTCAGCACTGCCTACTTTGTCACTATTTTCCATCTTCCAGAATGGACCACCACGGAGCCCAAGTGTATGCTGGGCATTCAACCAACTTTGTTGGGGTGATCAGACCCAACACCAGGTCGTGGGGATGACAAAGTCCAGAGTCAAAGGAGAAAAAGTGAGAAAAAGGTGGGACACCAGAGGGCCATCGCTATTACACGGAGGCTGTGAAGGCCCTGAGCTCTGGGAGCCCACAGTATTTGTTGGTAATCCAACAAGAGACAGGTGGTGAGAACATGGAGGTCAAAAGGACACGTTGCATTAAGCACATGATTTACAGCTGTGATGGTTTAGCATTATAAGGAACATGTTCTGCTACTTGAGATAATGGGAGTGGGAGCCTAGGAAGGCTGGAAACGGAGTCAGCAAGTCTAGACACATTGCAAAGGACATTATATGCAAGCCCTGCCTCAGTTTCCCTCCCAACACTCAGTTTTGCAACATGTCCCATTTGTAAGGGAGAAGGTGTCCTTATTACTAGGTATCATTAGCAAGGCGATTGCAGGCTGTGTAGCCCTTAATCACCGGTGACCCAGCTTTTAGCCATTATTCAAACTGGAGTCTCTGGTTCGAATGCTTCCCACATATCCCCCCGCCCTTTCCATTTTACAAGGGGACCCTTACTCCTAGGGGTTGCAGAAGGATGAAGGTCCATCTTCTAGTAACTTCACGCTGAATAGGGGCGATGATACTCCTAACTATTAGGGTCTTGTATTCAGGGTAGACGGGAGTCAAGTCAAAGCACTGGGGTCCGTTAAGCATCGTGACTCTGGCGAGTCCTCGGTTCCATCTTCGCATTCAGATTTAACGGTCTCATGGCTCGTACTAGGGGAACCTGGTCCATGGTTGGGATCCATGGGTCACCCCCCTCTAGTCTGTTCCATGGTTGTACACATCTTGAGGTCATCCGCATGGTTCCTTCATCTCCTGCAAAAACAAAAGCATACCCTCACACCCCTACACATTAGTAAATCTGAAACAAGCAAAAACTTGTGGTTGTAGCCGGGAGGCCACTGATGAGAAACAGGCTTTTCGGATTAAGAGAAAGCAAATCGCGGCTTTTCAAACCTTCAATTCGCACTGTACAGGTGGGTCCACTAGATGCTGTGGCTCATGATAGATCTTCATATGTTTGGTGGGCACCCACACAGGCACCCGATTGTCGCCTGGAGAGGCAAGCAAATCCTCTTCTCCATAAAATTGTCTATAGGCAGGAATCTGAGGAAGCAGACTCAGAGGTAAGGAGAATTTTTGGGTCCTAATGGCTTCCTGATGTTTGATAGGTGTTCCCTCGAAAGGTAGGAATTCCTTTTCTCTCCACGTTGCTGCATGGGCATGGAGGACTAAGTAAGCATACTTGGTTGGAGTCTGTATTATATTTACCCTTTTCCCTTCTAATTCTAGCGTATAATGGCCCCCGCTTTTGCTAGGATGTCTCTAACAAAAGGAGTGGGGGCTTTCAGGCATAATTAGAAAGGCACTTGAAAAGAGGCAAGCTCCCCCCAGTCACAACTTAGTGGCTGGGAGCAGTATCTTAGTGACTGCCTATTCTAGGACCCCTCGGATAGGGACAGGTCTGGAGGACAGTTGTCCAGGACAAGAGATTAAGACTGAGAAGGCCGTGCCAGTGTCCAGGAGACAGTTAACCTCCTGGCCCTCAATGGTCAAACATACGTGGGGAGGCTGATGGTGTGATACCCTACCTTGTTTTGACCTGATTGACTTTAGCCGAGAGCCGGACAGACACTTGTTTTCTTCACTTGCAGCACCTTGTCCCCCTCTCCCTTGAGGACATAACTGGTGCAAGCTGACTCCAAGCACATCCAGGAATGTACTTACTGATAAGCTACTGAAGCAAGCTGTACCAGCAACTCCCGGGAACGCGCTCGGTTGATGGTACCCAAAGCCCCTGCGTTTATCACTTTGTGATAATTTAAGCCCTTGCACCTGGAACTATTTTCCTGTAACTTTCTATAACCATCTTTTCCTGTTGTGTTTCTATTTTTAAAAAATTGCTTCTATCAGTACCCCTCCCCCCCCATTTAGACCAAGGTGTAAAGCAATGTAGCCCCTTCTTCAGGGCCAGGAGAATTTCAAGCCGTTTCTTGGTCGCCAGCAACAAAGGACTCCTGGAGTTAGTCTCAGTGTGGTGTTCTCTAATTCAACTCCGTTACAACAATGGCATGGGCTGGCGCTTGCCCTGGGCACCCTCAGTCCTGTTGCTGGATCATCTGGTAGGGGCTTCTGACTCAAGGACCTTCGTCCCCTGGGGTAAAGTGGGCCTTCCAGCGATTCCCTTGACATAAGGGGCATGGACGAAGGAGCGCCTTGTTCCTATTCGGACAATTTTTGAAGCGTCCTTGCAGACTGCACTGGAAGCAAGCCCTATTGAGCATACCATTTACCCAGGCTTTCCCTTTTCCAGAGCCTCCAAAGTCTGCTTGCCTGAGGGCCATCACTAAAGTAGTGGCCTTTTTTTATCCCATTTGTCCCGTTCTGCCTGCTGCTCCTGATCTCTTTAAAAAAAAAAAAAAACCGAGGTTACAAAGTTCAATCGGGTTTCTAAGTTTTAGCTCCAGGCCTAAGGCGGACTTTTGAAGTTGTTTTTAATGTCTGCAGCTGACTGAATGATAAACTTACCCTTTAAGATTAGTTGGCCTTCAATCGAGTTAAGTGACAGAGGTATGCTTCCTCAATGCCTCCCTTTGTCTCTCCAGAAAAGCAGGATTTTCTTCCTTTCCCTGTGTTATAGTGGACATCATCGAATAATTCATAGGCTTTTCCTTCCTACTTTTATTTAGTCCTTCTGGCAAGCAAATCAGTAAATGTCTGCAGTACAAATCTCCATGTTACGATCCTGCGTCCCAGTGAGAGTCTACACTGGAAACTGCCTGCTGGCCTGTGGGGAATTGTTATCTTTCCTCTGTTGTCATCTTATTGACCTGACAGATACTAGAGATCGCCAAACTCTCGGGCTGCAGTTATGGTGGCACTTCCCTCAGTTGGGGTTAGTGTCTGATCTAGCAGTAACACATTTTTCCATGTCAGATCAAAGGATTGTCCTAACCCTGATGGTTTTACTGATTTACAAGGGTTATCTGATAATTTACTTAGGTCTATTATTAATTTGTTTCAAGTCTGAGAGGGAAAAAGGTACATACGCTCTGGGCCAAATTCTCTAGGATACATCTTAGGGGCATTTTTGCTTTGTGGGGAACATTTCCTGTCTGCAAATAACATAAGGATGCCAGCACCTTAGTCGTTTTCTAGTGAGCATTGGTCCTAGAGCATCCTCTATGGTCTTAATGCTTATTCCTTTCCAGGGTGCATAACCACCCGTGGACCTCAGCTTTACCGGATTAGTTACATTCACTAATGTAGCAGTCCTGCACCCGTTTTCCCACCTTGACCAAAGGGGTCCAGACTGCTGTATTCTAGTGGTCCTTTACCAGCATGCCCAACATTGTTTTTGCACTCAGAGGTGAGTTCTAGAACTGAGCTGGGTTCCTGAGTGTTTCATATCCACACCCAGCTGCCCCATCAAGATGCACTCCCATAAACAGTTCTTACGCAAACTCATTTCGGAGAGTGTAGGTAACCCAGTCATGATTGAGTTTTGATTGAGTACTTTAAGGCTTAGCTGAGTACAAACAGCTCACACGTTTGAGCGGACCAATTAGGCAGTTTTCCTAACTCTGCTTCTACAAGAGTTTCTCTATCAGTTACTGAATACCCATTTTGTTTTTTTCTTTTCTGCCCCTCTCAAGTCACCCTGGAGGAACCATCTATCTTCCTGTCCTGAAGGGAGTTCCTCCTAGGTCTGGTCGGGCCTTTGTATGGTAATTAAGGTTTCAATTCATCCTTAGGAAACCTGCTGGGTTACGGTAATTTTCGGTGGTTAATGTTAAATCACTTTTCGAACAGAATAGCCCTATACTTCTAGATTTTTGAGTAAGCTACCTTTTTGCTTTTGACTTAAGACAGCTCTGAACTGGTGAGGTGTGCTCACAATGAGATTTCCTCTAAAGATTCTTTCTTCTGTTAGCAAAGCAGTTTCTGCTACCGATGGAATGCATTTGGGCCATCCGCGGGTTACTGGGTTGAGGATTTTTGATGGGAAGGCTACTGGTTGTCAGCAGTCTCAGTGCTTTCAGCCTTGTTTACACTGACAAGGTAAGTATTGGAGTGTTAGAGTCACGGAGGAGACCTTCAGTTACCAGTTATAGGTTTTAACTTTACCCTGGCTTTTAAACAGCGTACCGTATTCCTTCACTTGTGTATCTTTCTCTGTGTAGATGGAATTTGGAAACACTGGAAAGACGTTTAGCTGTCCTCCCTGCTGGATTATAGGTACAGGAAGTTGCCATGCTTCGAGGTTTCCCTCGGCTCCAGCCTTTTGAGTAGAATTGTGTAACACTAATTGCTCCAGGTTTTAACACTGCAACTACAGGAGTAGTACATTTTGTAGTTAGTTTTCTCACTTATTAAGGGGAGACAGGAGGTGGCCTTTCACTTAATTCAGCAGGTGGAGCTGACGGGCTAGTAAGACATTTTTTCAGTTTCCCTTTATAATTTCCTTTCCCGTTCCTCACATTCAGAATCTGAAGTTATTTATACTCATCTTTCTCTTCATCTGAACCTGCCTCATGTTTGAAAAGGCTCAAGAGCTGCCTTTATTAGCGCCCACAATGACCAAATGGAAACGAATTTGTTCTCCCTCTTTATACGCCTTTTTAAAATCTCTTCCAATTTTCTCCCATTCATCTAACTCCATAGTCCCTTGTTCTGGAAACCATAGGCAAAAAACTGCTTTACTGTACTAAAGAGTAGTAAGTTCTGACTACTAACGTTTCGCTCCCCCTCTTCATAATAAATGCTTTAAGAAATTTAAAGTAGAATGGCTGCTTCTACTTTGTCCCATTGTTATCCTGGTTCTATCCAAGTGCTCAGTTTTCCCACTGAGTTTTTAGACATCCTCTGCTTAATCGCACCCTCTAGCATTCCTTCACTGGGGTCTTTGTCACCCCATATTGGACAGTCAGGAATGTTGAGGTGATCAGACCCAACAACAAAATCTGTCAGGAGTCAAAGGAGAAAAAGAGCGACAGAGAAATAAAAGGAGAACAGAGGGCCATCGCCATTACACGGAGACTGCGAAGGCCTTAAGCGCTGGGAGCCCACGGTATTTATTGGTAATCCAACAAAGAAACAGGTGGTGAGAACATGGAGGTCAAAAGGGCACGTTGCATTAAGCACATGATTTACAGCTGTGGTGGTTTAGCATTTATAAGGAACATGTTCTGCTACTTGAGATAATGGGAATGGGAGCCTAGGAAGGCTGGAAACAAGGAGCCAGCAAGTCTAGACACATTCCAAAGGCCATTATAGGCAAGCCCTGCCTCAGTTTCCCTGCCAACACTCAGCTTTTTCCCAACAAACTTCCCAGCTTAAAGGCAAACCATAGAGCAAGTGATCTTAAGACAAAGTCTAAAAAGCTTTAAATGACCCATTAATAAGTTTCAAGCAATTCCTCAACCCCTGGTATTAATTTTATGTATGGATAGTTTAGGTCATATGCAAATGCATTTTGATCAAAGTCTCTTAGGATCCATAGCCCTAAAAAAGTTTATGTCCACCATCCAAAAAACAGATATATTTTTCCTGTTCTGATCCTGCCCAGTCTTTCTCCTCCCTACTATTAAGGGCCACTATAATTGCAATAAGTATCATAAGTGAGCTGGATAGAATTATAACAATTTCAGAGTAGGTTTCATAGGTCAACCACATCATTCAGGAATGTCCCCTTTACTTCAATTTCTTGTCCACATTTTCCACTGTGGTTAAGAAAAAATCAGCAACTACTATTACTTAATGATGCAGTATTCTGAAGCAGCTCCTTAATGGATGTTTAATTGATTTTTCATCCAATTAAGACATTTACTTTCAAATTGAACAGGATGTTGATGAAGGATATCAGTTTCCAAGAATATTCTCAGCTGTAAATTTTATGCTTTGCTTTTCCTGCTATTTAATTTAAAGCTATCATAGTCTAAAAGGGGAAAATGTCCAAACTTAATCCTGCTTGACATCGAAGAATGTAAACAAATGCCGAACTGCTTTTTTTATTTGAACAGCCATTCTCATACTGGATTTGTGATCTTCAGAAACTGAAGTTTTTCTATCAATTCATGGCTCATGACTTGTCTCAGTTATTGCTGATTTCTACTGGATATTATTCACAGGTACAACAAAAATCACACAATATTTTTATTGCATTTTCACCTCAAATGTTAAAATAATTAATTTTCCCCAGACGTATTGAGATATAATTCATCAATAAAAATTGCGTATACATATATATATGCAAAACGTGTATAACTTAATGTTTTGATATATACGTACACTGTGAAATGATTGCCACAATCAAGCTAATTAACATATTCATCACCCATATAGTTACCCATTTAAATTTTTTAATTGGCAAATAATCGTACAATTCATGAGGTACATGGTGATGTTTTTATACATATGCTGATCAGATAAAGGTTATTGCATATTTGTCATCTCAAACATTTATCACTTCTTTGTGTTGGGAACATGCCCCATTCTCATTTAGCTATTTGAAATTATATATTATTGCTCACTATAGTCATCATCTACAGTGGTATAGAACACCAGAATTTATTTCTCGTATCTATCTATAATTTCATATCCTTTAACAGATTTCTACGTAGTTACATTTTCTGTGTGTGTTAGGCCACATAAGACCTAGTTTCTTGGCAAATTTCAAGTACATGTATAATGTATTATTATTTTTTTCTGCTCTACTTTTTTTTATTATACTTTAAGTTCTGGAATACATGTACAGAATGTGCAGGTTTGTTACATAAGTATACATGTGCCAAGGTGGTTTACTGTACCCATCAACCCATAATCTACATTAGGTATTTCTCCTGATGCTATCCCTCCCCTAGTTCCCCACCCTCCAACAGTCCCCAGTATGTGATGTACCCCTCCTTATGTCCGTGTGTTCTCATTGTTCAACTCCCACTTATGAGTGGACATGTGGTGTTTGGTTTTCTGTTCCTGTGTTAGTTTGCTGAGAATGATAAAGTTTCCAGTTTCAGCCATGTCCCTGCAAAGGACGTGAACTCATCCTTTTTTATGGCTGCATAGTATTCCATGGTGTATATGTGCCACATTTTCTTTATCCAGTCTATCAATGATGGGCATTTGGGTTGCTTCCAAGTCTTTGCTATTGTGAACAGGGCTGCAATAAATATACACGTGCATGTGTCTTTATAGTAGAATGATTTATAATCCTTTGGGTATAGACCCAGTAATGAGATTCGTGGGTCAAATGGTATTTCTGGTTCTAGATCCTTGAGGAATCACCACACTGCTTTGTTGATTTTTACAGGGAATTTTTCAGGAAAGAAGAAAGACTTTTTCTTACACTGTTCTTACACTTTTTAAAGTTCTTTATCTTTCATTTTTTGTTTGTAGACAAACAGTCACACTATCCACAAAATCTACCAGTTAATAGCCAGCAGTTGCAGTTACAGTACAAATGAGGTTAAGATTTAAATTTCTTACAGTAATACTTTATTACATTAAAATTATAGATATTAAGAAAAAGTATGTATTTGAACCCCATTTAACAAATACTATCTTTTATTGAACATAAATAAATCTAAAACTACAACTTTCAACAAATAGGTTCTTTTTAGTTGAACTATTTCTGCTAAAGAAAAAAACTTATGAAGTCAGGGAAATGTGAGTGTGTCAGAATTTATATTGCTGTATTTTGTTGTTGATTTTTCAAAAGAAAGTATGTAGAAGTACACACATTTCTATGGGGAACTCTATTCAGCATTTCAGCATGAACACTTTGTTAGTATAGCAAAATGTAAGCTTGAGTGTGAAAGGAGACAGACCACGGTTGAGAATGTAGTCTATGGGCCTACCTATAGGAGTTAAGTTTAAGAAAAACAAAATTAGAAACAAAACTAAATTGGGCATGGTAGCATGCACCTGTAGTCCCAACAACCTTGGAGGCTGAGAAGGGAGACTTGCTTGAGCCCAGGAGTTTGAGATCAGCCTGGGCAACATAGCGAAACCCCATCTCTATTTTTAAAAAATAAACAATAAGAAAGGCAATGAAACAATAAAACAACACTTATGGGGCATCAGAGAGCAGTCCTTTCTGTTTTCCTCAATATAGGGTTACAAAAGACCCCACTCTACATAAACCCAGGGAGGAAGTAAGAATGTGCCTCTCTATATTGCTTTTCCAGCTATGGAATTGTAATCAGAATCATAAATGCCTTCAACAATGGGCAGCCAACATAAATAACTGAAACTGTAATGTATTTGGTACCAGAGACTGGTGGGGAGAGTGGTAAACTAAAGAGTGCATATTCTAAAATCCTTCAAAGTAATAAAACAAAAAGACACTGTATTGGCCAAACGAAACACAACACCACAGTAAAATCAGCTGTTGTTCATCAGTTTTCTCCCTAGGACCTTCTCCTACTCCTAGATCCCAGCACCTGATGCAGTTCTCATGGGCTAGGGAGGGCCTCCAGCAGCACATGGTGGCTTGATAGAGATCTTGGTAACTGAAATCAGAGGCTCCTAGGAATGATGATAAATGAGGTTACCATCTTGGACAGTGCCCTATCACCTCCTAAAAGCCTCAAGAATTGGTCAGGCTACATCTACATTTAATACCACATCTTTTGTTTCTGTCTAGAGCCTTTCCCTCATCAAATGAGAAATTTGGCAGTCTCACAGCATTTGCCCTGTTCTCCTGGTCTTAAGCATGAAACTGTTTTTATGGTTTTTCTCACAGTTTTAGTAGTTCAAGGTAATATGTGACTAAAAAAATATGCTTACTATCTATCTAGGGTTTTCTTTTTCTTCTTCTGCTTCCACTCTAGTAGCAAAGATAATAATGATGCAGATGATAATGTAAGGTTTATGTAGTAAAATTTGCCCCATGTTCAGAAGAATCCCCAAGCATTTCATAAGAGCGGATGAGACATAGTTTATAGTTAGGAAGCTGAACAGGAAAAAGGGAGACTTGTGGAGAGGTGATGAGAAATACTCTGAAACTACCCCGAGGTGGAGAGAGGATAAGGGTAGGAAAGAAAACAGTTACATCAGTGGCTTATGGACTTACTCTCCCCCACATCTCCTCAACTTTGTCCTCCTGTCTCCATGGAACCTACCTGAAAAGACACAGAGAATGAACAACGGATGAAACAATTTTGAGAAAGCTAGAGACAGGAAAGTCACAGGTGAGAGAATAGCCTGGGCTGATGTACAGAAAAGAAAGGTAGAGACCTGAACTGAGGGACAATGTCTGTATCTAGTCTTAAGAACAGGACATCCATCACTGGGCCGATGTCCAGTGTTGCCTATGTCAGCCAAGCAAATGTTTTATGGTCTCACCTACATTTATGGCAGACATTCTGCAAACATCATAGCAGAGATGTTAACTAAGCATTTCCAAAGTAATGTTCCACTACTTAATTACATAATTAGCCACAGCTTTAGCAAAGGTTGCCTCTCTTACTTCCTGTCTTAATAGCACAGCTTCTGTTGTCATATAATTCTAGACTCAAACAACTGAGAGTAACATCTGAAATCTTCATTTGGCTTCAGATAGAAGGCTATGCACGTGTGTGTGTTTGCGTATGTGTGTGTTTCTGTGTGTGTGTGTGTGTGTGTGTGTGTATTCTGGCTGGTTTACATTACTGAAGTCAAGCAGACAATTTTTCCATATTCCTTTGAAAAACCAATTTAATAGTGAAAACAGCAAAAGGCAAAAATTATGTTAATCAGTAAACAAATCACTGCAAGAAAGTGAAGAGAAAGGGCAAGATTTGGTCTGTAACATTCATTTCTGTAAAACTAACCAGGCCATATTAACTGGAACCAATGACCTTTACTATATCAACAGGATAAAGGAAGTCAGCATCTGAGTTTGACAATTTTTCTTGGAAGCGTCTCTTCATAATTTTTAACTTGGTTGGTACATTTATGTTTTCTGCCAGTTAAAATTATGCAACATTCTCAAAGATTAAAATATTCACAGCAACTACATATCCTTGGAAAAAATAAAATTGTGAGTTTTTAAGTGTTTTATTTAAGAATACCTTAAGTAGACTTAACCACTAAATATTCATTTTTAAAATCTCATGAGCATTTTCTAAATTACTATTTACGAACATTGAGAATGAAGACCCAGAATTTCCTCCATTATGAAAACACAAAATATAAGAAGTAATTCATAATAGTTTACAACACAATAATTTTTAAGCTAGAAAATGTCTAAACATTATGAAAGCCGTTTCATGTTAATCCACTACAAATCGGTATTTTGATGTACTACAAGTCCAAAGCATTGGAAACACAATCAAGAAGTATCACTCTGACTTAGGTAATAAAATTTCATCAAGCTGTTATGTAAATAAAAGAGCAAAGGATAGGAATAAACCATTTAAGAAATACTCCAAATGGACAATAAACATATAAATAAAGGTATCATAACTCACAGTTCTTAAGAGTATGAAGCTTTAGACTCAGATGATCTAGATTCAAATACAGCTTTATTATGTGACCTTAAACAAGTCACTGATCTTTCTATCTCTCACTTTCATCTTTGAAATGAAGATGATTAGATAGCCTAGTTCATGGGGATATTGTTAGAATAAAAGAGACAATCCACAAAAAGGACTTAGCAAATAATTGTTGTGGTATATGAATTCAATAATTGTTGGCTATTTCAGGTAGAGTATCCTTTATCCAAAATGCTTGAGACAAGAAGTGTTTTAGATTTTGGATTTTTTCAGACTTTGGAACATTTGCACTACCCTATGGGTGTTATGTAGGCATTTTGACATTTTCAACAGTATCTTTAAACCACAAAGCAGAGAATTAAAAAAAAAAAAAAAAAAAAAAACCAGTGAGTTATACATGTAGGTCTTGGACTCATGTAGGACATCAGTGTGTCTGGCCTGCACACATAACATTTTATTACTCTTTGTCTTTTCATCCCCCCTTGCGTAGAAAAATCTGGGCATGTGCAGAAAAGATATATTGCATCTGCGGGAAGATGGGAAGTTGGCACTGAAAAAATTTTGGATTTTGAAGCATTTCAGATTTTGAATTTTCAGATTAGAAATGCTCAACCTATATTACCATTCTTGAGTTGATTTTTTTATAAGGTGAGAGATGAAGATCCAGTTTCATTCTTCTGCATGTGGCTTGCCAATTTTTCCAGCACCATTTGTTTAATGGAGTATTCTTTCCCCACTTTATGTTTTGGGGTTTTTTTGTTTTCTTTTCTTTTTTTTTTTTTTTTTTTTTTTTTTTTTTTTTTTTTTGCTTTGTTGAAGATTAGTTGGCTGTAAGTATTTGGGTTTATTTCTGGGTTCTCTATTCTGTTCCATTGGTCTATGTGCCTATTTTTATATCAGTACCATGCTGTTTTGGTGATTATGGCCTTATAGTATAGTTTGAAATTAAGTAATGTGATGCCTCCAGATTTGTTCTTTTGCTTAGTCTTGCTTTGCCTATGTAGGTTCTTTTTTGCTTCCATATGAATTTTAGGACCATTTTTTCTAATTCTGTGAAGAATCATGGTGGTATTTTGATGGGAATTTCATTGAATTTGTAGATTGCTTTTGGCACTATGGTCATTTTCACAATATTGATTCTATTCATCTGTGAGCATGGGATGTGTTTCTATTTGTTTATGTTGTCTATGATTTCTTTCAGCAGTGTTTTGTAGTTTTCCTTGTAGAGGTCTTTCGCCTCCCAGGAGAGGTATATTCTTAAGTACTTTTTTTTGTAACTATTGTAAAAGGGGTTGAGTTCTTGATTTGATTCTCATCTTGGTCACTGTTGCTGTAAAGAAGAGCTACTTATTTGTGTACATTAATTTTGTATCTGGAAACTTTGCTGAAATCCTTTATCAGTTCTAGGAGCTTTCTGGAGGAGTCTTTAGAGTTTTCTAGGTAAACAATGATATAATCGGCTAATCGGCAAACAGTTATAGTTTGACTCCTCTTTACTGATTTGGATGCCCTTTATTGAGGGCTCATTTTAATTCAACTATAGGCAGCACCTTTTCTCCAGTAAGTCCCTATAGATCTTTAAATTAAATCTATTTGGATTGATGCAAAAGTAATCATGGTTTTGCCATTACTTTTAATGGCAAAAAACAAGATTACTTTTGCACCAACACATAATATATTTAATAAAACAGCTATCAGGTATCTATTGGTTCTTTATTGTAAATAAGTCTTTGATATATAATACTTAATCTACATTTTTTTCTTTTTTTCTCTCTCTCTCTTCTATTTGGAAATTTTCCTAAGACTTCATTCCTTTGACTCAAATCAGACTAACTTCATATGTTATGGTAGGGAAATTCCCCTTGGCCACAGCCATTTTTTAAAAAATAAATGAAGCATGAAATAATAAAGTGCTAATAGTCATAACATAGTGGAAAGAAAACTGTAGTCCAGTCAAAAACCCTGAGTTATGCCATTTTGAGACCTCAGGCTCTTAACCTAAGATTCAGCATTCTCATCTGTAAATCATAACGTCTTTAATTTCATCAGTCTCAATGTAGGCTCAGACTCTGGGGACAAAGCCCAGAAGACTGGTCTCTAATTTGTTTGTCCTCAAGGACTGGGACAACGTATTCTAAGAGCGTTTGCGGCTTTAGAAACAAAACTTTGGGTATTATTTTTACCTTTTTAAATCAATACCATCTCTATTGTGATTCTAAGGACAATTAGAGTACTACAAAGGATATTTCCTCCTAGAATTCTTGCTATAATCAGATAATTAAAAGTGCCTCTAAAGATTGCTAGGTTTCTAAAGACTCATTTCTCTAACCAGAAAGCCCTACAGGCAACTTAAAGTGAACGTTCCATAGAATCCCTGTATTCCCAAAGACTTACTCTGAGTAACCCTAGGGAATAGCATGGGGAGAGTACATGGAACACTCATTTGGATCATTAAAAGTAATAAATGTGTATCATTACTTGCTGCCATGAATGATGCAATCTGAGAAACTGTCCCAAAGTAACAAGCTATGTTATTTTAAAATTAACTAGCTAACATAATATTTTGACTTTTATATGTCCTAAGATCCAGAAATTGTGATGTTCAGTTTGATGTCAACAGGGCAGAGTTGGCTGTAAGCAAATTTATGAAAAAGCAAAAGGCTTTCCCCCCCCCCCCTGCAAATATTATCTACTCTCTGCTTTGTCTCTTTGTGAAGACCCCTCAGCACTCAAATCTCTCTTAATGCCTTCTGGTGGGCTGAGTTGTCCTGTGTAATGTCCTGATCTGATTAGCCCACCTCAAACAGGTCTTCATTACTGAGGTTCTTATTTCACACTAACTTCTAATCAAAAACTTATTATATATTCTACTCTTTTTAGACTTTTTGCTTAAAATTTGTTATTACTATTAAGTTAAATTCTTAACTTTATCTTTAATTCTGTGATTCTATTATTAAACACAAGTATACTAAAAACAAGTTCATAAGATCCACTGCATTTTTTCTACAAGAACGTTTGCCAAGTTGGTGACCAAGCAATCTTCAGCAGAACCCCCACTTCAAATGCCAGAAGCAAAGATTCAGTCATTTGCCAACGCACAAAGCTACTTACAAAGAGTACACAGTGAGACCACCAGGAAATGATCCCTTGAACTCACTCCTTTCCCCAATACAAGCAGATGGAATGTTTTATCAATTAAATTAAAAGGAATGTGATGTTACATCCTACACCTTTTTTTTTCTCTCCTGGGAAATGTTTGGCAACCCAGCCTTTTGTTTCAGGACAACCCTGATTATAGTTAGCTGAGGAGACTAGGGTAGGGGGATACTCAGACCTAGTTTTTAAGGTAATTTAAGGAATTATTTTTAAAATGGTATTTATGTCTAACTCACCTGGAAAACAAAAAAGTGGAAAAAAAAAAAAAAAGATTTGGCATAGAAACCCTGTTTAGAGATAAAGAGTGCATTTGACTGGGAGTGTTTTCATTATTGTGTCTCCTGAGACTCTAAGTACAGAAATAGTGACTAGAGTGTATGTGGGTTTGATAGAAGCAAATAAGGCTTTTGAGTGGTTATCCGGTTCTTTCCCCTAGCAATAAATTACATTGTTCTGTAATTATTTCTTGTTCTTTTCTTATTTTGTTGTTTTCATACATCATACCTAAGCAATAAATCCTCCTCTCTCTTTTTTCCCCAGCTCATACATAGAATGTCTTCTGGTTTTTAGCTTCTGGTAAGCTAAAAAAGCTTTTTCCTTCCTTTCTTCTTGCAACCAGAACTGGGGGCTCCCCTTTGATCACTAGATTCTAAATTAGATCACTGGAAATCCAGAAGTTTCAGCAGCAGTAATTTTCACACAAAATAGTTTTATATCTATTGAGATATTTAGGCCTTGCCAGTGGGGACTTTTTAGCTTGCACCATTTTCCCATTAGGTAGCACAGTGACTATGGCCTAAGGACCTAAGAAAAGTGAGAATATGAAAGAGTTATTAACTGATGGATGTAAAGGGAAAAATAGACTATTCAATAATGACAGTTAAAGATTTTAATACTCAAATTTGACTACTGGATAGACAACCACACAGATTAATAAGAAAATAGAAGACCAAAATAACACTATAAACCAGCCAGACTCAATAGATATCTATACAACACTTCATCCAGCAGCAAAAGAATACACATTCTTCTCAAGTGCACATGGAAGATTCTCCAGGATAGTCCATGAGTCTCAAGAAAACCTTCAAAGGTAGAAATAATAAAGAGTATGTTTTTCAATCAAAACAGAATGAAAGTACATATCAATAACAGAATAAAAATTGGGAAAAATCACAAATACGTGGAAATTAAACAACATGCTCCTAAATAGCCAATGGGTCGATGAAGAAATCAAAAGATAAATAAGAAAATATTTGGAGATAAATGAAAATGAAGACATAACATATCGAAACTTATAACAGGTAGCTAACACAGTGCTTAGATAAAAATTTATACCTAAAAATACTTAAATTAAGAAAGAAGAAATATCTCAACTCAAAATCCTAAAAATGCTGGAAAAACAAGAGCAAAATAAACTTAAAGCAAACAAAGAAAGGAAATAATGAAGACTAGAATAGAAATTAGAAAAATAAGGATACAAAAACATAAGGAGAATAAATGACACTAAAACCTGTTTTTTAATAAAAATCAAAATTTATAAATCTGTAGATAGATAAATCCAGGAAAAAGTCTAAAATTACTAGAATCATAAATGAAAGAGGAGCTATTACTACTGGACTCACAGAAATTAAAAAGTGTTCCAAAGGAATACTATGAACAATTGTATGCCAATAAGTTAGATTATTTAGATGAAACGGACAAGTTCCTAGAAAGACATAAACTACTGAAAATGACTCAAAAACATATAGACAATCTGAGTAGGCCTATAATAAGTGAAGAGAGTGCATTAGTAATCAAAAAACTACCCACAAAGGAAAGCCAAGATCCATATGGCTTCACTGGTGATTTCTACCAAACACATAATGAATTAATACTAATTTCTCACAAACACTTCCAGAAAAATAGAAAAAGAGGAATACTTCCCAGCTCACTTTATGAGACTAGTATTACCCTGATACCAAAATCAGACAAAGATATCATAGGGAAAAAAATCCCACAGAGTTATATCTCTTGTGAATATGAATGCAAATATCCTCAACAAAATGCCAGTACACTGAATCCAGTAACATATAAAAAATTATACATCATGACCACATGGGATTAATAAGTTAGCTTAACATCTGAAAATCTATTAATATAATGCACCATATCAGTAAAATTTTAAAAATCACATCGTCATCACAGTAAATGTGGAAAAGCATTTTACAAAATCCAATACATTTTCATGAAAAGACATTCAGCAAACAAGAAATAGAAGGAAACTTCAACTCAATAAAGGGCAAAAATTATATAGCTAACATCAATACATAATGTCAAAAGACTACATGTCTTCCACCTAAAATCAGTGTAAGAGATAAACAAAAACTGAAAAGTTTCATCCTACTCTCACACAACTCACCACAGAGTGCGATACTCTGGTCACCAAAGTGTATGTAGCTTTTCTCCCCAACCACGGATTCTCCAACGAACCCCAACCGAGTGTCCTAAAATTTGTCTCAATTTTGACACTATCTAGCTGCCCCCCACCTTCAGGTGTCAATTGCAAGTAGTAAGCTATCACTTATTTTGACTGACTGCTATAAATTAGGGTTCCTAGAAACTCCCAATTTGGACCTGATTAATTTGCTAGGAAGACCCACAGAAACACTTATTTAGGATTACCAGGGATACACTTGGATTTACATTTATTATAAATGATATTACAAAGAATGCAGATGAATGACCAGATCAAGACATGCATAGGGGAAGGGATGGGGGTCAGGGGAGCATGCAGAGCTTTCATGGCCCCTTGGGCACACCTCCTTCCTGGGACCTCTGTGTGTTCAGCAATACAGAAGCTCTCTATACCCTGTCCTTTGGGTTTTTATGGTGATTTTGTTATATAGGTATGACTGATTAAATTATTGGCCATTGGTGATCAACTCAAATTTCAGCCCCTCTTACCTCCCAAGAGGCTGAGGAATGAGACTGAAAGTTCCAACTCTCTAACCATAAGACTGATCCCCTGGCTGCCAACCTTCATCATGAGGCTGTCAAGGAGCTCAGTAAGAGTTGCCTTATTAGAACAAAAGATGTTCCTATCCTCAAGGGCATTCCAAGAAATGTAGGGGCTCTGTATCAGATGCCCTTAGTTTATTTGTGCTGCTATAACAGAATACCACAGATAAGGTAATTTGTAAAAAACAGAAATTTATTTCTCACAGTTATGAAAGCTGATAAGTTCAAGATCAAGGTGCCATCATTTGGTGTCTGATGAGGGCCTTCTTGCTGCATCCTCAAATAGCAGAAGGTAGAATGGCAAAAAAAAAAAAAAAAAAAGAGAGAGAAGGTAGGCAAAAATGGGGACAAACACTGGGTCTTTACATGGCAGAAGGGTAGAAGAGCCTTTTATAAGTGTGCTAATCCCATTTATGAAGGTGGATCTCTTATGATTTAATCACCTTCCTAAGGTTACACCTGTTAATATTGTTGCATTGGGGATTCAGTTTCAACATGAATTTGGGAGGAGACACCATCATTCAACCATATCATGCTCCTATCACTCAGGAAATTACAAAGGTCTTAGGAACTCTGTGTCAGGAACTGGAGTCAAAGACCAAATATTAGAACAAAACGTTATCCTAACACTCCCTACCTACAAGAGTTTTGGAGCTCTATGTCAGGGGCAGAGACCCATATATATTTCTTATAATATGAAAGTCAGGAACAAGATAAACATATTCACTTTTACCACTTTTATTGAAAACTGTAGTAAATAAACCTCTACTTTATTTCATTTAGTCAAGAAAAAGAAAGAAAAGGCATCCAGATTGGAAAGTAAGAAGTAAAACTATTTCTATTCACAGATGATATGATGCCATGTACAGAAAGTCCTAAGAAATCTGCTAGAAAACTACTAGAACTAATAAGTGAGTTCAGTGAAGTTGTAGAATATGAGGTCAATATACAAAAATCAGTATTATTTCTACACACTACCAATGAACAATCCAGAAATGAAAACAGCAATACAATTCCATTCATAATAGTATCAAAATAATTAAATATTTAGGAATAACAAAGTAAGTGCAAAACTTATACTTTGAAATCCATAAACATTTTTGAAAGAAACTAAAGAGGATACAAATAAATGGAAAAAGGTCCACAATCATGGATTCGAAGACAATAGTGTTATAAGGGCAATACTCCCCAAATTAATCTACCAACTTTTAACACAATCCACATAATAATCCCAGCTGACATTTTTGTAGAAATTGACAAACCAATTTTTAAAATTCATATGGAATTGCATAGCGTCCGGAATCGACAAAAGAATCTTGAAAGAGAACAAAGCAGGAGTTCCCACATGACCCAGTTTCAAAACTTGCTATCGAACAATGTTAATCAACACAATGTGACACTGGCAAAAAGACAGACATACACATGAATGGAATAGAACTGAGAGTTCAGAAATAAAATCATGCATCTATGGTCAACTGATTTTCAACAAGGATGTCAAGACCATTTAATGTGAGTATTTTCAAAAGAGAGTGCTGGATTTACTAGACAGCTACACACAAAAGAATGAGCCTGGACCCTTTCCTCACACCATATGCAAAAACTAACTCAAAATAAAGACCTAAATAAAAGAGCTAAAACTACGAAGCCATTAGAAGAAACCAAAGAGTAAATTTCATGACCTTGGATTTGGTAAAAGATTCTTGGAATATGACATCAAAAGCATAAGCAACAAAAGGAAAAATAAAGTGGACTTCATTAAAATTAGAAACATTTGTGCTTCAAAGGATACCATTAAGAAAATGAAAAGACAAACCACAGGATGTGAAAAATTATTTGGAAATCATATACCCGATAAGGGATTTGTATACCAGATATACAATGGACTTTTACAACTCAGTAGTAAAATGACAAATAGCTTAATTTAAAAATTGGCAAAAGATTTGAATAGGCATTTCTCCAAGGAAGATGTACAAATGGCCAGAAAGCACTTGAAAAGCTGCTCAACAACATTACTCATCAGGAAAATGCAAATGGAAACCACAATGAGATACCATTTTGCATCCACTAGGAAGTTAGAATCAAGTGCCAAATATAACAAGCATTGGCAAGGATGTGGAAGAATCAGAACCTTCATACACTACTGGTAAGAATGTAAAATTGTGCAGACACTTTAGAAAAGAGCCTAGCATTTTCTCAAACATTTAAACGTAGTTATCATATTACACAGCAAGTCCACTCCTTGTATATGCTCCAAATAATTGAAAACAGGTATTCAAATAGCTGAATACAGATGTTCATGCAGCACTGTTCACAACAGCCAAAAGGCAGAAACAACTCAAATGTCCATCAACTGATGAATGGACAAATAAAATATGATATATCCATACAATGGAACATCACTCAACCTGATAAATAATGAACTATTGATACATGCTATAACATGTATGAATCATGAACACATTATGCTAAGTAAGAGAAGTCAGTCAAAAATATCACATATTATATTATTTCATTCATATGAAATATCTAGAATTGGAAAGTCCATAGAGACAGAAGGTAGATTAGTGGTTACCCAGAGCTGGAGAGCTGGTGGAGGGTGAAAGCAATAATAGCTAAAGCACAGGGGGTTTCTTTCTGAGGTGATTAAAATGTCCTAAAATTGACTGTTATGATGATCTCATATATCTGTGAATGTACTAAAAGCCATTGAATTGCAATTCACCACTTTAAATGGGTGAGTTGTGTGGTATGTGAATGACATCTCAATAAAGCTGCTTTCTAAAAATCGGTGCTCTTTTTTTTAAAGTTATTGGTTTAAAACACAAAGCAAAATATATATCTACAAAAGGAATGCTACGTTTCTTTCATTAATCATTAAATTTAATATTACTAACAATTTCATCACCTTGGAGAGAAATCTGCAGGTCAAATTGTCTCATTTGAAAATAACTCCCCAGTAAGCATGATGATTCTTTAGAAATTGGAACTAACTATAAATTAAACAATTTCAAAAACAAAACTATAAAAAGCATTTACATTCTGTTCACTGCACAGATATTGCATTTAATGTGGCATGTGGGCACATTTAAGTGAATTTGATATAATGCGAGGCAGGATTTCCAAAAGTAAGTGTTAGGAACTAACAAAGTCTTAAAATGTCTCTACTTTTACCATGCTGTTCCCTACAGGCACATGCTCAGACCCTGTTTGCCAGTAAAAGAGCCTTACTGATTTCAATGCCATTCCTCTTAACTCACGTTTTGGTTTCCAGGGACTTTTAGATCTTGCTTTCTCTTCCAGGTTCTGATCAGTAATTCTTTATTTGGTATCCTTCATACACTGACGTTTGTACTTTCATATTAGGAATAAGGAAAATGTGAGCAGATAAGCCACTAAGAAATTAGCTCATTTTCATGCAAATATCCTTTTGTCAAGAAAAGATTAATTAAAGGACCATTCTATGGATTACTGAAGTGAAATTGGGTATGGCATAGAAAATTATTCTTCCTCAAGGTAAAATTTTAGCTGTTTTAGTATCTTTAATTTGGCCAATCACAAACATAGAAAGCTAAGAGAGATAAGGGATCTAAACCCCTTATCTTTCATATACTTGGTTGTGTGATCTTGAACAATTTGCCTAACTCTTTGAACGTGAGTTCCCTTATCTGTAAAAACATGGAATAATAAATTTACCTGTCTCTTAATAAGGAAAACCAAGAATCTGCCTAAAAATAGTGAGTAATCAAAAAACTTTTCTACCTTGAAATTCTGAAATTCAATGTAAAATGACAATGTCAGTGATGGCACCATTGAACCATTTAAGAAATGTTGCTTGCTCCCTAGGAACTACGCAGATTTATTTTCTGTTCTAAATACCAGAGACAGATCACACACTACTGGAAGTCTACATGTGTACCATCTCTACTCCCTCTCATTCTCCAACCCTGTATGATACCTAATGGAATAGTTCCAATAGAGCTCCCTGTGCAAATTGAGAAGAAGAAACTCTAAAGCAGGACATTCACTGGAGTACATCTGACAATAAATAAGCAATGGTTCCTCAATTTTGCTCATAGTAAAAGAATATGTCTAGTCATTCCTTGCTTTTTGGTGTACTATTTAACCTTCAAACTGCATTATGTGACACAAATACTTGGAAAAATTAAAGATCTGCTAGAAACTCATTACTTGATTATAGGCACGCCATCCCGACTGAATTAATTAATGCGTAAACAAAACAGGAAAAAAAACTAAAAGAAGGAGCAAATGAAAGACCAAATTATCCTCAGCTGGCAACTAAAGAAAAAGCAACTTAATCGAGGTCAGAAAAACATGTTAATGGAATTGTTGAGCGATGTCTTCTAAATGTTTAATTTGCCAAATGTGGTTTTGGTTCTCTGTCAATTCACATTTATTTTTATCCTCACTTTCTTTCACACATCAACTTTATGAAACTGCACTGTACCTATAATGGAATGGTGACAAAAATTTTCTAATGGGGCATGGTAAAGAAAATAGGTTTTGATTCTTAGTGCACCTACCATGTGCCCTTGAAAAGTTAAGTTTTAAAGAGCTAGCCATCAGAGAGAGCTGGGGCTTAATTTAGTCAAGTCACTTTCTAATGCAGTCTGGAAATAAACCGTGTGCTTGTTTGCTTTTTTGTTTTTATTTTCCCTTCTGCAACTAAAGACTATATACTTCCTACTACAGGAGAAAGAAATCAGTTAAAGATTTGAATTTGTCTTTATAGTCAAAATGAGTTGTGAAATGATCTGTAGCATATCTTCAACCAATACATCAGAATCTATAAATAGCTCTTAAACCTAAAATGTATTATCTTAACCATGTTTAAGTGTACAGTTCAGTAGTATTAAGTATGTTCTTATTGTTGCAAAAAAAGTTGCCAGAACTTTTTCATCTTGCAAATCTGAAAAATCTATACTTATTAAATAACGTGGCTTTTCCTCTTCCATTTAGCCTCTGGTAACCAACACTGTACTATTTACATGAATTTAACTGCTTTAAATATCTCACATAAGTGGAATCTTACTGTGACTTGGTTACTTCACTTAACATGATGTTTCCAAAATTCATCCATGATGTAGCATATGATAAGGTTCTTTCTTTGTAAGGCAAAATATTCTATTGTAGGCATATGCTACATTTTGATTACGCCTTCATCTGTTAATGGACATTTGGGTTACTTCACCTCTATGCTATTATGAATGATGCTGCTATTAACGTGGATTTGCAAGTATTTCTTTAAGACCCCGCCTTCAATTCTTTCAGATATATGCTGAGAAGTAGGATTCCTAGATCACATGGTAGTTCAATTTTTGAGGAACCTCCGTAGTGTTTCCGGTAGGGTTTGCACCATTTTATAATCCTACCAATAGTGCACAAGGGTTCCAATATATCCACATGCTTTCCAACATGTGTAATTTTCTGGAGTCTTTTTTATAGTAGCCATCCTAACAGGTATGAACTATTATTTCATTGTGGTTTTGATTTATATTTCTCAGATGATTAGTGACATTGAGCATCTTTTCATATGAATGTAGACCATTTGTACTTCTTCGTTGAAGAAATGTCTGCTCAAGTTCTTTGCCCAATTTTTAATCAGGTAATTTGATTTGTTTTTTTTGTTGTTGTTGTTGAGTTGTAGGAGTTCTTTATATATTCTGGATATTAACCTCTTAACAGTCACAGAACTTGCAAATATTTTCTCCCATTTTGCCAGTTGCCTTTTTACTCAGTTGATTGTGTGCTTTGACGCACAAAAGTTTTTAAGTGTGATATAGTACTATTTGCCTAGTTTTGCTTTTGTTGTCTGTGCTTTGTGGGGGACATATCCAAGAAATAATTGCCAAGTCCAGTGTTATGTTATAAAGCTTTTTCTCTACATTTTCTTGTAAGAGTTTTATAGTTTGGGATTTTACATTTAGGTCTTTAGTCCATTTTTCATTAACTTTTGTATGTAGTGTAAAAGAGGGGTCCAAATTCATTATTTTGCATGTAGAGACCCAGTTTTCCCAACACTATTTGTTGAAGAAACCGTCCTTTTCCCACTGAGTAGTCTAGGCACTCTTGTTGAAGATCATCAACTATATAACCAGGGTTTATTTCTGGGGTCTCTATTCTATTCCATTGATTTATTTGCCAATGCCACACTCGCTTTTTGTTTGCTTGTTTGTGTGTTTGTTAGAGACAAGGTCTCTGTTACCCAGGCTGGAATGTAGTGGCATGATTATGGCTCACTACAGCCTTGAATTCCTGGTCTCTAGTGATTCTGGTGCCTCAGCCTCCCAAAATGCTATGATTACAGATGTGAGCCACTGAACCCAAACCAAAATAATTCAAAATTTAAATCTAAATCTAAAAAGTTAAAAAGTATCTCTTAATGGGGGGCATGCTATTGACATTTTTTCTGAAGTAATTCTTTATTATTCCTAATTATTCTTTACATCACAAAATGTTTACCATCCCTGGCCTTAGGAATTAAATGCTGCTGACAGCAGCCCCCTACACAACCAATGTTTCTTCCCATAGTGAATAGTACAAAGCTTGGTTTAGAGCTGCTGCTAGACAGTTCAGCAGCATGCTACAGGTCAAGGTTAATCTCCACATTCAGAAGGCTGACAGTGTTTCTGCTCTCTTCAGTTTGTTCAGCTGTTCCTCCTTCAATGGCCTTTGTTCTCAGGTTGACCCCAGAATAACAATGGCTACAGAAATTCTAGACTTCACATTTCTGCCATATTGTCCACAAGTAAATAGCATCTCTGCCCCAAGGTTTCTATCCAAATCCCAAGATTTGTTGTGATTGGACTCATTTGATCACATCCCATGACCAAAACACGTATCCAGAGGGATGCAATGCTTTTATTGGTCTAGTCTTGATCATAGGCTCCTCTGGTAGAGTGATGGATTGAGTTAGTGTCCCCAGATAAAGGTGCAATCCCCGAATAAAAATTAAAGACTATTGTGAAGGGGACAAGTTGGTAAATAGACATTGAAAATATAACTAACAAATGTATATTGTAAAAGTTCTACTCAAAAATGCCAGTTCATGAATTATTTTTTTACCGATCAACAATAAGATTTTTAAAAACTTGCACCAGAGTAAGTCAACTATGTGAATGAGCAGACTCCTTAATTTAGTCAATATTTATTTTATAATAAAACTACCTCCAATGAAATTGGCCTCTTGTGCCTCCTGATATGATCCACTGAGAAAATAGTTCATCACTTTTGTGGTATTCCTAAAAAAAATGCATACATAACATGAATCTAATCATGACACAACACCAGACACATTTAAGTTAAAAAGCATTATACAGAATAACCAGTGTGTATTCTCCAAAAATACACACTGTATTCTCCATGTTATAAAAGACAAAAAGGAAAAGAAACTGAGGAACTGCTTTAAATTAAAGGAGGCTTGAGCAAAGCAAGACGGCAGAGTAGAAGCTTACACTGTTCACCACCCCACCAGCCACATGCTGGAACACCAAATTTTAACAACTATCTGCACACAGAAAAGCACCATTACAATAACCACAAATCAGGTGAGCAATCACAGTACCTGGTTTTACCTTCATATCATGGAGCAACCACAGTATCTGGTTTGAACTTCATATCATGCCCTCATCGAGGTGGGCAGGAGAGAGAGTCTTGAATCACAGATGCCACCCCTCCCCCATCCCCTGATAGCAGCTGTGTGGTGTGGAGAGAGAATCTGTGTACACTGGGGAGGGAAAATGCAGCAGCTGAAGGAATTTACATTGAACTTATGGTTGCCCTGTCACGGCAGAGAATAAAGCTGTGCTGGGTCAGCCAGTGCCCCCACATGAAAGGAGAATTTGGACCAGCCCTATCCAGAGGGAAACTGCCCATCTCAGCAGTCATAAGTTGAATTTCTTGGCAAGCTTTGCCATTATGCCACCATGGGTTAAAGTGCTGTGGAGTTCTAGATAAACTTGAAGAGCATTCTAGGACACAATGTCTACAATTCTTAGGCAACTCCTACTGTTAGGCTGGGCTTAGAGCCAGTGAATGAGAGTGGTACATGACCAAGGGAGGTATCAGGTGGCATGGCTAATGGAGGGCTTATGCTAACCCTCCCCCAATCCCAGGCCATACAGCTCATAGCAATAAAAGTGACTCCTTCTTTCTGCTTAAGGAGGGGAGAGTGAAGAATAAAGAGGATTTTGTCTTACATCTTGGACACTAGTTAGGAAAGAGGACCAGGCGGTTTTGAGGCCTCCATTCCAGCACTGAGCTCCCAGAAAATATTTCTAGACATACCGTGGGCCAACCAGGAACTTGCTGCCTTGAAAGGAAGGAACGAGTTGTGGCAGGATTTCTCACCTACTGACTGAAGAGCCCTTGAGCCCTGAATAACCACCTGCGATACCCAGGGAGTGCACTGTGGGCCATGGGCTCTGAGATGTGCTAACTCAGGGGGGACCCAGTATATTCCCAGCTGTGGTAGCTATGGTGAAAAACTCCTTTTTTGAGAAAAGCAGAGGGAAAAGTAAAGGGGACATTGTCTTGCCCCCTAAGTACCAGGTCAACCACAGTAAAATAGAGAAACAATCTGGCTCTTGGGGTTGCCAAGTCCAGGCCTTGGCTCTTAGACAGCATTTCTGGACCTGCCCTGGGCTAGAGGGGAGCCCACTTCCTGAAGGGTGAGTCCAAGGCCTCATAGCATTCACCACAAGCTGACAGAAGAGCCCTGGAGCTTTAAGCAAATGTCAGCATTGGCCTGGCAGAATCCCCCATGGACCAGTGGTGGTGGTGGCCACAGGGAGATGGGCTCCTCTGCCTGTGGAAAGGGGAGTAAAAATGAGAAGAATTTTGTATTGTGGTTTGAGTGCCAGCTTAGCCACAGTAGAATAGAACATTACATAAATTGCTAAGGTTTTTTATTCCAATCCCAGACCACATCTCTAGACATGCCAAGCGCTTGGTGGAAGTTGCAATACTGAAGTGAAAGGTTTGGAGTAAGGCCCAATGCTATGATGGTTTCATGTTCGACCCAGTCCCAGTGGTGGTGACCATGAAAGTGCTTCCATCACCACATTCCCAGTTCAGGTGGTTCAGCACAGAGAGGAAGAATCTGTATATTTTGGGATTAAAAAAAGGAAAAAGAACAAGTGTCTCTGCCTGGTAATCCACAGAATCCTTCCATGTCTTATCCAAGGCCACCAAGGCAGAAACTCTATGAGTCTATAAAACTCACAGCATTACTTACCGGGCTTGGGGCCCAGGTGCCTTCAAATCCCTGGAAAGCCTTCCCATAAAAAATAGGCACAAACAAGCCCAAACTGTGAAGACTACAATAAATACATAACTCCTCAATGCCCAGACACCAAAGAGCATCTATAAGTATCAACACCATCCAGGAAAACATGACCTCACCAAATTAACTACATAAGGTACCAGGGGCCAATCCTGGAGAAACAGAGATATATGACCTTTCAGACAGATTTAAAAATAGCTCTTTTCACTTGAGTCCAGGAGTTCTAGACCAAGACCAGCTTGGACAACATGGCAAGACCCTATCTCTACATAAAAAAGATATAAAAATACTCAAAGAAATTCAAGATATCACAGAGAAGGAATTCAGAATTCTATCAAATAAATTTAATAAAGAGAATGAAATAATTAAAAAGACTCAAGCAGTAATGCTAGAGTTGAAAAATGCAATTGACATGCTGAAGAATGCATCAGAATCTCTAAACAGCAGAACTGAACAAGCGTAAGAAAGAATTAGTAGTCTGGAAGACAGGCTATTTGAAAATATATAGTCAGGAGACAAAAGAATAAGGAAAAAAGAAGCATGCCTACAAGATCCGGAAAATAGCCTCAAAAGGATAAAACTAAAAGTTTTTGGATATAAAGAGGAAGTAGAAAAAAAGATAGGTAAAAAGTTTATTCAAAGTAGTAATAACTGAGAGCATCTCAAACTTACAGAAAGACATCAACATTCAAGTACAAGAAGGTTATAGAACACTAAGCATATTTAACCCAAAAAGACTACCTCAAGGTATTTAATAATCAAACTCCCAAAGTGGGGTGGGGGAATAAAGAAAGGATTCTAAAAATAGTAAGAGAAAAGAGACAAATAATATACATTGGAGCTCCAATATGTCTGGCAACAAACTTTTCAGTGGAAATCTTACAGGCCAAGAGAGAGAGTGGCATGACATACTTAAAGTGCTGAAAGAGAAGAAATTTTACCCTAGAATAGTATATCCAGTGAAAATATCCTTTAAGCATGAAAGAGAAATAAAACCTTCCCAGACTAAAAGAAAAAAACAAAGCTGAAGGATTTCATCAGCACTAGACCTGTTCTACAAGAAAAGCTACAGGGAGTTCTTCAATCTGTTTATTAGCAACAAGAAATTGTCTGAAGGCACAGAACTCACTGGTAATAGTAAGCACACAGTAAAACATGAGTAGCACAACACTGTGAATTTGTTGTAAAACTTTTCTTGACTTAAAAGACTAAAAGATGAACCAACCAAAAATAATAACTACAACTTTTGAAAACATAGTGCAATAAGACGTAAGGAGAAACAATAATGAAAAAAGTGGGGGGACAAAGTTTAACTGTAGAGTTTTTATTAGTTTTCTTTTTGCAAGATTGTTTCTTGTTTATGCTACCAGTGTTAAGTTGTCATAAGTTTAAAGTAATGGATTATAAGATAGTATTTGCAAGCCTCATGGTAATCTCAAGCCAAAAAACATACAACAGATCCACAAAAAATTAAAAGCAAGAAATTAAAGTATACTACCAGATTAAATAAACTTCACTAAAAGGAAGACAGAAAGGAAGGAAAGAAGGAAGAGGAAGAGAAGACCACAAAATAACCAAAAAATAAAGTAGCAGTAGTATGTCCCCACTTGTCAATTAAAATTGAATGTAAATGATCTAACAAAAATTGAATGTAAATGATCTCCAAACAAAAGACATAGAGGGGATGAATGGATGAATAAACAAGACCCAATGATCTGTTTCCTAAAAGAAACACACTTCACATATAAAAATAAATGTAGGCTGAAAATAAAGAAATGGAAAAATATATTCCATACAAATGGAAAGCAAAAATGAACAGATTCACTATATTTATATTAGCCAAAACAGATTTCAAGACAAAAACTGTAAGAAGAGACAAAGAAGGCCATTATATAATGATAAAGGTATCAATTCAGCAAGAATATATAAAAATTGTAAATATATATGCACCCTAAACTGAGCCACCCAGATATATAAAACAAATATTATTAGAGCTTAAAGAGAGAGACGGACCTCAATATAATAACTGGAAACTTCAACATCCCACTTTCTGCATTGGGCAGATCTCCCAGACAGAAAATCAACAAATAAACATCAGCCTTAATCTGCACTCTAGAACAAATGGACCTAATAGATAGTTAGAGAACATTACATCCAATGGCTACAGAACACACATTTTTTTTTCCTCAGCACATGAATCATTCCCAAGGATAGACCATACGATAGGCCACAAAACAATGCTTAAAACATTCAAAAAATTTGAAATAACATCAAGCATATTCTGTAACCACAATAGAATAAAGCTACAAATCAACAACAATAAGAATTTTGGAAACTATACAAACACATGGAAATTAAACAATATATTCCAGAATGACCAGTAGATTAATAAAAAAAAAAAATAAGAAGAAAACTGAAAAACTTCTTGAAATCAATGATAATGGAAATATCACATATCAAAACCTATGAGATACAGTGAAAACAATACTAAGAGAGAAATTTATGGCTATAATTGCCAACAGTAAAAACATGAAGAAAAACTTCCACTAAATAAAGATACATACTAAAGAATGAGAAAACCAAGAGCAAACCAAACCCAAAATTAGTAGAAGAAAAGAAATACTAAAGATTAGAGCAAGAATAAATAAATTTAAAATGAAGAAAAAATACGAAAGATCGATGAAACAAAAATTGATTTTTTGAAAAGATAAAATTAGCAAATACTTAACCAGAATAACAAAGAAGAAATAACCAGAATAACCAGAATAACTAAGAAAAAATACCCAAATAAATAAAGTCAGAGATGAAAAAGGAAACATTACGACTGATACTGCAAAAATTTAAAGGATCATTAGTGGCTACTATGAGCAACTATATGCAAATAAATTGAAAAATCTAGGAGAAATTGATAAGTTCTTAGACACATACAACCTACCAAGATTGAACCATGAAGAAACCCAAAACATAGGCATACAAGTAATGAAATTAAAGCCATAATAGAAAGTATCCCATAATGAAAACTCTTCCATAATAAAAAGAAGAGCTCGGGACCCTATGGCTTCACTGCTGAAGTCTACCAAACATTTAAAAAATAACTAATACCAATCCTACTCAAACTGTTTTAAAAAATGGAGGAAGAAGGAATATTTCCAAATTCACTCTATGAGGCCAGTATTACCCTGATAACTAAACCAGACAAAGACACATTAAAAAAAAAAAGAAGGAAGGAGGGAAGGAAGGGAGGGAGGGAGGGAGGGAAGGAGGGAAGGAAGGAAGGAAGGAAGGAAGGAAGGAAGGAAGGAAGGAAGGAAGGAA